>NC_082385.1:7609914-7804914 GCF_031168955.1 Gadus macrocephalus | reverse complement strand
GTGAAAACTAGTGGTTCAGTTACTACTTTAGCCATTTTTTTGGTAGGTTTAAGAAATAGAAATGGATGTGAATCTAATGTTAAAATTGGGGTTGAATCTCTCACTGTTTATGGCAAATTCATCACATTCTTTAACAAGACAATGAGCCAAAGAGCAACATGGCTAGTTTTTGGTGCCAAGACAACTGACAATTGTTTTGTTCGGACTTTAGTTAAACTATCGGCAGGTCATCATTGTAAAATAGTTGAATGCCTACAAAAAACTTGAACATATCAAACTTCCATCCAACAGACTTTTGTGTTTTAAATTGTATCTAGTTTCTTGAAAAAAAAATTCCGAAAATCTACCACATCAGCAGCCAATCTTGGCCTCACAATGACTGCATCTTGATAGTAGCTTGAGATTCGCAACAGATGTCAAATATATTACAGAGGAGATTTAAATATAAGATCAAATATAAAGTACAAGCATTTTGTATTCCTACCAATCCACTACAATTGCAACTGAAAGATTTCATTCTTGATCTCCCCAACGTTGGATCTTACATCCAAACTCAACCAGTGTACGGGGTCTTTCTGAATATGTAACCGAGCATGCAAACAGACGTGGCGGAGGGCATATATAGTCCTTGGCATCATTCAGTGGGGAATTTTAGCGGCGATTTGGATAATCACACCAATTGTCAGTGTGCTGGCAAGACTGGATTCCACCCGTCATCCGCTCTGTGGCCGCGGCCGCTGCTCGCGTTCCCCCGTGGTTGTTGTCTCTGCTGTATCTCACCATCACCGTGTACACGCTGTCTCAAATCATTAGGCCTGCCTCAGTCCCTCCACTCTGTGCAGCCGAGGCCGTGTTTGCAGTGGTTGAATTCCCCCGGCGGTGGTTAGTATGTACAGAAAGCAGAACCCAGTTTCTCCACTTGCCCTGCGTGTTCAACCCAAACCACCACTCTGGGACCCATTGTTCTGTCCAACGTTTTACACAGACAGCCTTTGAACCCTAGGACACGTTTACAAGCTGTTGAGTGACCGTTGGTTGATTTAATGTAAGAAAATGTTCCACAACTTTGGCGGCCCTTTCCTGTGACCCCTTTCCATCTGGAGAATTGAGTGTGTGTATAGAATGGTAATGTGCAAGTCGCAAAATAAATCAATATAACATCTTGAGAACTTTCCCTTGAAAACTATCCCTTTAGTTTTTGCCGTTTTTTTTGCGCCGGTCTGTGACTTCACGTTTCACTGTGTGCATGAGATGCCATGATAAGCTGAGGTTGTGGTTGATACTGTATTGGAAAGTGTGTGGTTTGGAGATGATACCAACCCTGTTTGTATTTCCCCTCATGGTCTTTCCCCCATTGTTCTATTCAACTCTAGGCCTTCAGCTGTCTTCTACAACTCTATCCTCTTTTGTATTTCCAGCTCTACAAACTTAGATACATTCATGCCGTTTAGCGCAAACTGATTCCATTTTGACGTATTTACCATGATCTAATCCGTGATTAACTCATTATATTTCATTTTCCAATGACATTTAATCATTCCAACCTCCGTTCCCTTTTCAAAGGCTATTTGTAAATAGCCTTTTAGAAAACAGTGCATTCCAATTTGTCAAATTTACTGGAAAATTCTACTTCTGGTCCGTCCTCTATTATTAGTCCGACCACATATCCCTTAACTACTCCATCACCAACCCTCCCTCCTGTTACAGTGGACAAAGTCTGCTGCACTAGTTGAAGTGAACCACGCTGCCTTGTGTGAACTCTGCTGCTGCCTCTATCCCTTGTTCTTTCGTAAGGCCTGTGTTGGTCAGCTACAATAGCAGCCGCCATTTGATGACTGCTTTAAACGCCGCACTGCAGTGTAATTTCCCCTTTCTTCAAATCTTATCTTGGGTGAAATTCTCCCTATGACAAATCTAAGCTGGAGCAAAAATTACTCCCAGATGTTATTACTGCCTGTGTGGGGGGGACCGGGGGACTTAAGCATTGACAGCTGTCTTTGACAACATCCCGGCAGAATGTGCACAGCGCAGCCAGTTGCCCATGGGATGCACTGTTACTGTGTGTACTCCCCAGAGAACCAGAAGGACATGCAACGGTATATATAACCTGCGTGAGGCTTCTTGTTTAGCTAACAATCAATTGGAGCTGATTGATTTGAGCAGTCCACTTCTGATTTGTTCTGCTCACGTACAGGTTGCAATGTTCTTCTCGGTTACGTTGTACAGTCCAGTCTGGATGAAGCCACTGCTCAGTGTCCCTCGTCTATGACGTTTTTTTTTCTCCTAATGGCTTGTTTGAAGTTCACCACGAGTGATTAAGTCCGAGGCTCGTCAGTTACATCCACGAGACCAATTTCTTAAGAACATTTCGCTATCAGACATGAAAGACTTTTCTTATCGTCTTTTTTTTTTTTGCGGCTCACACAATTACAAATGTTGTACGTGCAGCTCTGTGTGAAACAGAAATGTGTGCAGAGATTTTACTTTGAAGTATTCATGATGAGTAGGCCTAATAAAAGTAAGGGACTACATAACACAGGGTCTGTGTTTTAGGCCTGTTTAGATTCCAGTGATATCACATATGAACCAGTGCTCCGAGTTCCTGTAAACACAAGATAAATCTTTCAAACATAGTCATACGAATGTTTCTTTTAACCTTACCTCCCACCTCGTCTGTGAGGCCTACCCAGTCACCTCCACCACTCATCAATGTTACAACGTCGTTGGACGCACATTGAGGAGATTGAAGTTTATTTGGTTTACGTTGTGCACTAAATCTCACAGTTTCAAGGCAGGGAAGGTCAAAAAAGGGTGGTGGCGCAGTTAAATTATCCATTTAAAATAATGGTGTATTATGCTGTGTGTATGGCTTTGTCTGAAAGCACCAGAGTCTAAAAAGCCCTGCCTAACCTTGATTCAGACAGCTAGCAGGGGCTATCTACGAGTTCAAAAGGCCAAAGTGTTTACATAACTAAGAGTCTAACAAGTCAAAATGCTGTGTTCGTTTGCAGTTATGTTGCTTAGAGCAATGATCTTATTCCCATCCCTCAAACTGAAGTTTTGTTTTTAATGATTCACCGCACCAGAAGGGGGCGCTTGTGAGACTCAGATGGAAACAAAGGCTGCTGTATGAATAACCACAATTCTTGTCGCCCTGGCTTGGCCAAAGTAAACGTTTCAACATGATTATCAACACATAGATGTAACATAAATATTTAACTATGTGAGTCAGAGCCTACAACTGGTTTTAAGATAACATATTCAATAGTTTTAAGTAGCAACCCTCTAACAACTCTCTACTCTCTACTTATTAAAAAAAAACAGTTTCAGACACACATTGCATGAATATAAATATTCTAGTGATAAACAGCAGTTATTTTAATCAATACATGGCTATCTTTTGCAAATAAATAATCGATTTAAGCAAGAAGAGATAGGTTGAGATAATTAATTAAAAACACAGAGGGCCAGCTTTGTAATTATGAAAACTATGAAAAAGAAGATCTGAACGTGATGCATTGTCCACTCTTAACAGTCTTTCATGTTTATTTTCAGAACACCCGCGAAAGGCTTCTGTCAGCCGTACCGGGGCATCGCCTGCGCTCGCTTCATCGGAAACAAGAGCATCTATGTTGAGTCTCTGCAGATGCAGGGGGAAAGCGAGAACCGCATCACAGGTAAGAAACGGTTATAACTGATATAGCAGCGGTTTAACTGTGGTCATTTAGTGAGTTATAAAAATAAGACAAAAAGAGAATAAGATTTGCACAAAAAACGTCCTAGTCTTTGAACTCAAAGTTGCACATCCTTCACATTGCTTATCATTATGTTTTTAACTACCCCACATTTTAATTATCCTAACGTGATAACTCCCAACCGACCTTAGCAGGGTACTTTTGATTGATTTCCTATACGGGTGGTCTTCCACACTAATGTTTGTGTGTGAACTCCATGCTTCCGTAGCTGTAAGGAGTGTCAACCAAACATTTGTTCACTCTGCGACGTCCCAACCACAGCTGCAAGTCCTCCGTTATACTCTGTACCCTCAACTCAATGCCAACCGGGCTTCATGTAATCTCCTCACTCATCCCCCCCCGCCAGCGGCCTTCACAATGATCGGGACGTCCACCCACCTGTCGGACGACTGCTCCCAGTTCGCCATCCCGTCCTTCTGCCACTACGTGTTCCCCCTGTGCGACGAGGAGGCGCGGGGCCCCCACCGGAGGCAGCTGTGTCGGGACGAGTGCGAGGCCCTGGAGGACGACCTGTGCCACGCCGAGTACACCATCGCCCGCTCCAACCCCATGATCCTCATGCAGCTGGAGCTGCCCAGCTGCCACCTGCTGCCCCCGCCCGCCTCCCCGGACGCCGCCTCCTGCATGAGGATCGGGGTGCCCGCCGAGAGCCTGAACCCCAGTAGGTTGGAGCGTCCGACTGACTCGTTAGGCCCCCCCCCCCTGGTGGCGGCGGCGTTTTGAATGTCTCGCTCTGTGTAGATCGGGATTTGGTCAAATAGAAAAAACGTCTGTGAGATTACGATTCAGAGACCTTGTTTAGGCTAGTGTTTTTCTCTCTCTCTTCTCTCTCTCTCTCTCTCTCTCTCTCTCTCTCTCTCTCTCTCTCTCTCTCTCTCTCTCTCTCTCTCTCTCTCTCTCTCTCTCTCTCTCTCTCTCTCTCTCTCTCTCTCTCTCTCTCTCTCTCTCTCTCTCTCTCTCTCTCTCTCTCTCTCTCTCTCTCTCTCTCTCTCTCTCTCTCTCTCTCTCTCTCTCTCTCTCTCTCTCTCTCTCTCTCTCTCTCTCTCTCTCTCTCTCTCTCTCTCTCTCTCTCTCTCTCTCTCTCTCTCTCTCTCTCTCTCTCTCTCTCTCTCTCTCTCTCTCTCTCTCTCTCTCTCTCTCTCGGAAAAACATGTTTTTTTAAAAAGAAACACGTCGAGCGAAAACGCCTCGATTTGCTGCGAGAGAGGTTCAAAACGCCAGTGTACGCTAATCGCAAATTTGCACTGTGTATACTCTGCCTCAGCAGAGAGAGTTATCAATATCTGACACTTTATGAGTGATTGAATTATGAAAAGGACAATACAAACACACACTTACTTACTCCATTAGGACATCTTTAATTGACACAAACCAGTCAACAGTATGGATCTATGTTGCCCTTTCAATTTCAGACCAAGACAATTAATCTCGTCCATGTCTTGTCCAATTCCTACTGTGTGTGGCTGCGCTATTCATCCAAAGCCCAAATCGTTTCCGTGTTTCGACCCATTTCTAAAACTGAATCCTCCGCGTCACAGACTCTCCCCCGGACCACAGCTGCTACAACGGCAGCGGGGCCCAGTACAAAGGCACGCTCAGCGTCACCAAATCGGGGTACCTGTGCCAGCCGTGGGGCACCCACTACCCCCACAAGCACCACCTGTCGCCCACAGAGTACCCCGAGCTCCGGGGGGGCCACAACTTCTGCCGTAACCCCGGGGGTCAGATGCAGGGCCCCTGGTGCTTCACGCTGGACCCCCAGGTCCGGGTGGACCTCTGTGAGATCTACCCCTGCAGTAAGTCACTCTGCTGGGTCAGGGGCCGACGGCCCTGCTTCACGATGCTGCCTCTGTCGTGTCCGAGTTCAAATGTTGTTCTTACGTGTGTGTTTGATTATGATATTGTCTTGAACATTGATAGAGAGCTGATAACTGTCCGTTTTGGGATGCTTTCCTCATTAATGCTTTTAGATGATTTGTGAAGGAGCAAATGCAAATGATCCAGTCCCTTATACTGTCTTTTCTTCAGTTTATGATAAATATTTTTTTGCAATAAAGGTTAATAAAAGTTTATCAGCATCAGATTTTAGCCAGATTTTAACATTGTTGAATACTTGATTGGTACTTGATGTATTGCAGCTCTCTCAGAGAGACTCAACACATTCCCCCCCCCAGAGATTCAACCCATCCAACACCTCCTCTCTCTCTCCACAGAGCCCCCAGACAACCTGAAGAAGGAGATCCTGTACATCCTGATCCCCAGTATCGCCCTCCCGCTGGTGATCGCCTGCCTCTTCTTCCTGTTCTGCATGTGCCGCAACAAGCAGAAGGGGAACACGGACACGCCTCCTCGCCGCCAGCTCGCCGCCTCCCCCAGCCAGGACATGGAGCTGCCACTGCTCAACCAGCAGAAACACCACGTAAGTCCTCCGTCGTGGCCTGGACCGCACCTCTAGGTCTCCAGCTAGCGATGACCCTCAACCCGGGTCTTGAAATGTCTCACGCTCCCACCTTGCTCTCTTCACACTGAATCAATGAAACGGTTGCCAGTGAAAACTGTAGGCTGACCTATTTCCTTGCTTTTGATTGGACGGCAGCCGACAAGGGAGATCAGCATGTCCACCCTGCACTTCATGGAGGACCTGGGCGAGGACCGCTTCGGGAAGATGTACAAGGGCCACCTGTACGGCGCGGCCCACGGCGAGCAGAGCCAGGTGGTGGCCATCAAGACGCTCAAGGACAAGGCCGACGCCGCGCTCTGCGAGGAGTTCCGGCAGGAGGGCGTGCTGCGCGCGCGCCTGCAGCACCACAACGTCCTGTGCCTCCTGGGCGTGGTCACCAAGGAGCAGCCCGTGAGCATGGTGTTCGGCTACTCGGGCCGCGGCGACCTGCACGAGTTCCTGGTGGTGCACTCGCCCCACTCGGACGTGGGCGGCTCCGACGACGACCGCACCGTCAAGTCCACGCTGGAGCAGGCCGACTTCCTGCACATCGTGACCCAGATCGCCGCCGGCATGGAGTACCTCTCCAACCACCAGGTGGTCCACAAAGACCTGGCCGCCCGCAACATCCTGGTGTGCGACAAGCTCAACGTCAAGATCCAGGATCTGGGCCTGTCCCGGGACGTGTACTCGGCCGACTACTACAACCTCTTCGGCTCCAACTCCTTCCCCGTCCGCTGGATGTCCCCGGAGGCCATCATGTACGGGAAGTTCTCCACCGACTCGGACATCTGGTCGTTCGGCGTGGTGCTGTGGGAGATCTTCAGCTACGGCCTTCAGCCGTACTGCGGCTACGCCAACCAGGACGTGGTCGAGATGGTGCAGGGCCGGCAGTTCCTGGCCTGTCCCGACGACTGCCCGGCCGGGACCTACACCCTGATGCTGGACTGCTGGAGCGAGTTCCCCACCAGCCGGCCCCGCTTCAAGAACATCCACGCGCGCCTGCGGACCTGGGAGAGCGCGTCCAGCTACAACAGCTCGGCTCAGACGGCCAGCACCAGCAACACCACTCAGACCAGCTCCCTGAGCACCAGCCCCGTGAGCAACGTTAGCATGGGCACGGCGAACGCGTCGCGCTACGCCAGCCCCAAGAAAAGCTTGCCCCCCTACCCCCACCCTCAGTTCATGCCCGTGAAGGGTCAGATGCACCGGCCGATGATGCCCCAACAGATCTACATTCCCGTGAACGGGTATCCGCCCATGCAAGCCTATCCGTACATGCAAAACTTCTACCCCATGCAGATTCCGATGCCGATGGCTCATCAACAGATGCATCACCCGACTCCGCTGGTGGCCAAGGCCGGGTCTCATCACAGTGGCAGCGGATCCACCTCCACAGGCTACGTCACCACACTGCCCTCCAACAGCGGTGGGGCAGAGCGGGCAGCTGCTTTTAACGATTCCAAGGCCAGCGATGAAGACTTGGCTGACGGGTCGTCTCAGAAAGAGGGGGACCAGAATGCAGAGTTTCAGCCAGTTCCGGAAACAGAATTGCTTGGCGACAATGAGGCGGTACAAGAGGGTTAGATAGTGTGGAACTCTGAACACGCCTAGGGCGAGTTGCCTCTGGAACACGGAACAAACCTAGAGCTGAGGAAATTTCTGAATGAACATAAGAAATATACAGATGAATGCTTTTTGAATGTTTTGGAGATACTCTTTTGCCATCACTGATGTATTTAATGCAAATTGTGTCTCAGGTGTGAATCTGTAAAATACCAGTGTTAAACATTGCAGAATGAATCTTACTATTCTTTCCCATAGAGAGAAGAGGAAAGAAATCCCGATTCATTATGGAGACAATCATGGACCTTATCATTTGTATGTGGCACCGCTGTGTAATACTAATCAATCAAATAGGGATTCAAGATGTTTGGGTTCGCCGATTTGACAGTGTTTTTATTGTACTGTTGTTGTTTTTTTAAAACATTGTATGATAAAAAAAAACACTAGCCAACATTAAGTTAACATGTGGTAGAATGTATTGCATATAGAGGTTTTGTAAAGGCGCACAACTTCACATTGTTTGTATTATTGTTATTTTTAAGGAGTTACTTGTTTAATTGACGTTATCTCTAAATATACCTCAGTGTAACAACTATAGACCAGATAATAATGGGAGTAAGATTGTGTTTCGTAAAAAAATTCCATTGATTTATTCCATTATCTGCCCTATTTTCTACTCTGAGTAGTAGCTGGAGGTTATTCTTTACAATCAAACGTTTCATGTCCTATTGTACACATTTGTAATTTATGTAATTAGTTTTGGAGCTTTGTTTGCTTACGATATCTTTTTCTTGTTTTACCATGATGTCATTGCCACCAGATATTAGCCTAAATAATATACTCTATAATCAACCATGGGGTATACAGTACAATTAATTTCCTAAAAGACATTGATGTGTTTTATAATGGAGAAATAAAATATGCAACATTACCAGATATCATTACTTGTCGATCAAATTGTCCATAAAACTATGGACAATTTGAGTCGTATGCTCTAGTCATCTAGTTAAATGATGCTGTCATTTGTTAAATGCACCGTAATTGCATACTGATCTTCTACATCTTTTGACACTCCATATGGATTATACTTGCTGAAACTGCCATTGATTGCACGTGGCCTTTTCCCTTTGTCTTAATTGTTTGGATGATTTAATTAGTGTGATAGGGTAGCCTACCTATAGCAAGACTATAATAGGAATATACCTTTTGTTGGGGCGATTTCAACGTATTCCTGTCTATATGTTGTTTTCTGGACGTGTTTGTTTACAATTTACTAGCTACTGGTAATTGCTACATGAAGTGATGCTACTATCATATCATCTTTCTGGTTCAGGCGGCCAGCCACGACGGACATTCATGCCTCTCTGCATACTGGCCATCCTAGGTCTCTGAGCACGACGTCTGTTGAAGCTGATTAATGGCATATTGATGAAGAACACCCACAACACCATAATGGCCAAAGGGTGAGAAGTGGACTCAGAATAACATTGAATGCCAGTCACACAGGCTCTATAAATGCAGCTGCCTTAGGTACCGTGAATGCGTAAACATCAAGGTTAAGGTTGTTGTTGTAAATAGTTCCCAAATAAAAATCAGGACTAGCACTAATTTTAAGGACAATTTGTTGGGTACTTCACACAATTGGCTTGGCAACTATATAGTATGCCCATCTGATCATTAATTATGGCTTCTGCAACAGATTTTGACTTATTTGGATTACTTTGTTTGATTTTGTGTGTTTTTATTTGTTGATTGGGCTTTTCTTTTCAAGTAACGGTTCGTGTATAGGTTTTACTCACATTTTCGAGGTACATTTGAACCAGAGAACATATGACCATATCGCGCAAATTCAATGAAAGCCAATATTATACGTAATTCCCCAAATGGGCAGTAGATGGTGTAAGTGTCCTCAAGATGACATGTTCAATATATACGTTTGGACAATGCGATGTGCTATGGAATAATTTGGTCTAGTTTATAAAGTATAACAACTAGCTTAACATAAGGAATTGTTGCTAATTCATTTCATCATGGAACTTATGTAAATAGCATAATAGCATACCATACATTCTAGCGAATAATTTGGGGGGCTCAGAAATCAAGAATATATTTTTTAATGTTGGAATGAATTAGCGGAATAAATGTTACTTTAATGAAATGTTAAATCTTCAGTATTTAACACACACACACACACACACACACACACACACGCACACGCACACGCACACACGCACACGCACACGCACACACGCACGCACGCACGCACACACACACACACACACACACACACACACACACACACACACACACACACACACACACACACACACACACACACACACACACACACACACACACACACACACACACACACACACACTCACTTACGGTGCGTTTTAATTGGCTGCGGAGCCTGTCAGTAAGCACGCTGTCGAACACACTTAACCACTGACCTACTAACACAAATCTACGTGCCCTTCGACTGGATGAGGCAAGGGATACAAGGAAGTGAGTCCATATTGATAGGGAAATACGCTGAGCATTGTTGCCTGGTTAATGGGAATATGCTGCTTATTCACGCATAACACGAGGCGCAACAGAAGAACACAACCTCCGGGCCGATGCCAATAATAAGGTACTTTTCTTTCGTAGTAGGGTCACAACGTGTGCCAGCGATGCTTAACCACACTACATTGTATTAGGCTACTGGTAATAATACGTGTTTATAACGCATCTCAACGATGTATACGGAGCTTTTGTAGGATTATAATAGTTGAAATGTACTTATGCATCCTATTTATTTACCTTTAAGATTACGTTTGGGATTCGGGTTGCTCGGTATTTAGCCTACACAAACCCGAACCTAACCCCGGTTGTTTTAAAGTTATTGTCTGCTAGGTGTAAGCATTGAGCTGGGATAATAGGGCCGATTGTGTAATTAAAAAAAAAATCTTCAACAGTGTGACGTTATGCTGATCGAGGGTCTCGCGGTTATGACACACGGCGCGATATCAATGGGCGTATCGGCGACATATGCGTGCATTGAAAGCCGTGACATAGATCCAGTACTGTACTATGTCATGCAACTCAGCGTACACATACTCTTTTTGACCCTCCCTGTATTCTTTTGTTAGAATACAAAGCTGATCGCAACCCAAAAAGGCACTAAATGTATCTTAATACCGCTTTCAAACTAAGCAATTTTTATTTCTTAGATGTGACTATAATCCCCCCATCGATTGTGTTATAGCCTACCACTCTTTCTCATACCACCCTTTTCATGATCAGTCGGTGGAGACCGAGGGGGGGACGGAGTTGTGTAACCCCTACTACACGATGAAGGAATTTGGGGGCGACATGACATGCCTCTTTCGTCTCTGTCATGTCATGTTGACCCCAAATTCCTTCATCCAAGAGAAAAGCTGCCTACCTCATATCACAAAGATATGAGGTAGGCCTATATGTGGTTGTTTTGACATTGCGGCCCGGGATGAATGTTTGTACTTGTGGACGGCCACGTGTTGTGTATGATTATGACTATTCCTTTGTTCCCTCGCTGTCTGGAGCAATGGGATCTGCCAACTAGGACTGCCATTTTGGCATACAGCTTGTCTAATTTTCCAACTCTGCCGCCGCAAATACGTCGTTTATGACATGTTTTGTTGAGGTTCAGTGCCCGAAAATATTCTAAATGTAAGAATGATGGATCAAGGTTTTCATTATATTATATTGAACACATTTAACGGTCACAGAATGTTTCTATTGAGTTGGGTTAATCATTTGTGACAGCTTCTATTTTGGCGCAACAATGACACCTTTCAAACCGACCTTATTTTGAAGTTGTGTTGGATAAAGTTGGGCCAAAATTGTGTTTTGTTTACAGTTTCCTGTTGTCATTAAAACAACTATATGTTACACAGTATTAAACCAGTAGGCTTTATTAAATTCTTGAATCTAACAGGAAATCATGTAAGTTGTAATGTAATCTTAACTGTATAGTTACTTTGTCCTGGGCATACTGAAAGGTCAATAATATGTTAAAATAAACAACAACTAAACATGAATTGAAACTAGTTAAGAAATAACGGGCCTCTATTTGTGTTGTATTTGAGTGGATAAAAATAGCCTTGTGATTGAGTAACGACAGCCTGCTTTAAATAATAGGACACCCAAGGTTTTCACACGAGATAACAAGCAAAAGACAGTTGACCAAACTATCCATTTCTTTACTTCTGTCCTTGAAACAAAATAAATGATGAAACACATGTTAAAATAAGAAAATATTTAATGAAATGCTATTCAAGCAATTCCATCCAATTTACACATTGAATAACCTCTCGACTGGTACTGTGCCATTTATGTTTATGCATTTACATTTCTTAGAAAAAGTATTCATGACTTTCCTCATTTGATTCAGCTATTATTACAGTAACACTAAGCAACATCAGTTAGTTAATTGGTACAACTATTAATATTATGATGCCATATCTTTATGTTGTGGATAATAGCCACACCATTTCTAACAAATTCAACACAAATAATAGCTCATATTATACCACCTTTTTATTTTTATACCAAATTACTTTGATATTATACAATATTATATTTATGTAGCTCGTCTCAGGCCGGGGGAGACGGAAAAATAGTTTCTGTAAAATATAAATCACAGAAATACCACGTCTGGTAGAATGACATCCTTTACTACGCGTTAACCAGGCTACGATTTAACAATATTGAACTAAAATATTACAACTTTTTCTTTCCTTTTCTTCCACATAGGTTTTGAACTTGCTCGGCCGTCTCACCCATGGTCGTCACCACTTCATAAACATGTACATTACGTCCCACCATTAAGAGATGATCAGAGAAGGGATTCATTCTTATTGACAGCAACAACAGTGTAACACCATGCAAACATTCAAGGAAGAACCAGGCCAAAGAGACTTGATGGGCCAGAACAACTCGGGTTCGCAATTCAAGACCCAGAGCTCCTGTCGTCGGAAAAGGGAGTTCATCCCCGACGAGAAGAAGGACAACGTCTACTGGGAGAGACGGCGCAAAAACAACGAAGCGGCCAAGCGCTCGCGGGAGAAACGGCGCATGAACGACGTGGTGTTGGAAACAAAATTGATGGCACTCGGCGAGGAAAACGCTACCCTGAAAGCAGAATTGCTGTCCTTGAAGCTTAAATGTGGTCTTTTGAGCTCAGAGGCTTACACTCAGGAAATGCATAAAGTTTCTCAGTGCACTGCTGTGCTGTACCGGGATTTTGTTACACCCAGCTTAGGTCAAGACCCTAACCCCCAGGTTATAGAGGAGCCCCTACACCTGGGCAACAGCTAC
This sequence comes from Gadus macrocephalus, assembly GCF_031168955.1. Classification (NCBI taxonomy): domain Eukaryota; kingdom Metazoa; phylum Chordata; class Actinopteri; order Gadiformes; family Gadidae; genus Gadus; species Gadus macrocephalus. The sequence continues at coordinate 7,791,810 of NC_082385.1, read as the reverse complement.
ATATCAGTCATCAAACACTCACCCCACATCACACACGCCGAAACCACTCAGGGCAGTTTTAACATTAACTGCAGGACAGCAGAGGTTATCAAAAAGGAACCGTCAGATACTGGGCGCTACGCACAAGAAAGGGCTAGTCCGTATGACCTATACAGGAACTGCCTATCCAGTCCACTGGCCAGTGCGTGCTCTCAATCTCCGTCCCTCCTGCAGATCAATATGTCCTCCAGCAACTCCCCGATAAGCTCTGACGACGGGGTACTGAGCAAGCTGTCTGACGTGGAGGATGAGCAGCAGGTCCCCAAAGGGCCCGGGCAGGCTTCAGGCGCCCCTCCCGGCGTCATCGTCTCCACACTCAAAGTGCCGGATCAGAGCGGTTCTTCTGCCTTGCCTCATAAGCTTCGGCTTAAGGCCAGAGGCCTCCAAATCAAAGCAGAGGCCACAGACCCTCAATACCCGGAGTCCCTCCCAAAGTCTACCCTTCTTCACACTGACATTCTGCACAGAGAGGCGAGGAAAACAACTCAGGGTTCTGGAATAGAGTACAGTCAATCTTCTCTAAGTCCTCCTCTGTCTGTGCAGGTGAATAACATTCAAGACTGGCCCCTAGGCTCAGAGGAATGGCCTCAGCCGGGCAAAGAAAGGTTGTGTGAGAGCTACAAGGAGGACAGCAGGATAAATCCTGACCAAAACTCCGGTCAAGTTATTGCAAATGTAAAAGACTCTGCTCATGCCCCTATTGACTCAGAAAACACGTTTTCTAGGCAGGGATTTTCCGACCTGTCTGTGAATTTTGCCTCTCTGAAAAGACTAATTACAACAAAGTGTCAAGTCTCAGTCATAGAGTCCACTCCAATTTCTACTTTTGCCAGTGGACACTCCTCCAAATGAGCTCTGTATGATTTCAAAATACCGATGTTCCACTGTGCTAACTGCTGCAGGGTTTGGGTGATTGATGTAAAATTTTCAAATAAATAAGCCGTTGCACTTGCAAATAGACATATCTTTCCTGGTTAAGTCAATTTGTAGCCTAGCAGTCATGCTTTCCTCAAAGTTTGTTTGTAAAGGTTTTTTTTTTAGGAATAAATGTCTTCACAAAACCACTGAAGTCTGTGATTTGAACACCTAGGCTCCATATGCTTATAGCTTATTTATATAGAATGTTATAAATAATGGCCCAGCTAGTTTGAAGTTACTATAAAACAATACTGGTAATATGCATAGATCAATGAAGCATTTACAGAAGTACAACTTTTATATTCTTCCGCAACATTTTGAATTCAGACACTTTAGGATGGTTAAGACGCAGTTATGTTCAGTGGATGTTTGAAAGTAATTTGAGAAATCTATCGCAATTGTGGGCCACCTTATTCTACCACCAGATGTCAGAGTTATTAGTCATCAACAAACAATCAAATGGCCCTGCCCCGTGTCACAGTGACATAAGAAGTGGGAGTATCAAACTAAATGTATGATGCATAGATAAGCCCACCAGTTGGTACAGTCCACTGGGTAGGCTGGTAGACTGATCTGTTCAACAAATGTCTGGGTGAACATTTACACAGGCTAATTACAGTCACAGCTTGTGGATAAATAGGGCCCCTTTAAGTAAGTGCGTGTGTCCTATAATTGGACACCTCTGTGATTAGCCTGCTTGACCTTTTTATAAATTATGTGTAATCTGGTCTGAACTGGGGAACTACAAAAACTGATATACCAAAGCAAATTAGGTTCTTGTGAAAAAGAAGTGGGTTCTGAAAACCTTTAATTTGACATACGTTTATTAGTCATAGTAACGATTTTCAGTCCTGCATTAAATAATATCATGCATGGAGAGTGTACTTTAAAGTTATAAAAATCGAATATTTCAGTTCAGTTCTCGTTATTGATTCGGGTAACAGTTTGTACTTTATTTGGGTAAGTAAATAGAAGCAATGGCTCTGGGTGGAATCCTGTGCCGTGTTCCGATATCCATACTTCCATGAGTACACTTAAACAAAGTACACTATCCGCACTCACTAAGTGCGCTCATTTTTAGATGTCACTGAACGTTTACATGCACAGTTTAGTCAGATTAAGGCCATAGTTCGATTATTCTCCTCAATCGGACAACTGCAATTGTCTGTGTATACATGGCGGTGAGAAAATCGATTCATTGGCCGAAGCATTTCTTTCCCCGGTACGATAGGTGGCGCTGTGCCCATTTCAACTAATGGTAATAGAGCCACCGGTTGACCTCTTTACGTCACGAGCAACAACAAACTCAGGCCGCCGCAGCCATATATATAGAACACTGTTCTATATATATCTATGGCCGCAGCATTCGAATTATGTTTTCAGTAGACAGCTGTTAGCTCCTGCCCCGCTTTGAACGGTGAACTCTTTACGCCTAGCAGCTATAAAAACTACTAGAAAAAAAAACTACAAAATGACTATTAATGCAGGCTAGGGTGTGTTCGAAACCGCCGACTTTGGCACGTATGTGGAAAATGCGCCGACTTTGGCTCAGCCTGGCTCCGCCCTTTTCCGCTACGTAGCCAACATGGCTGCCGTTGAGTACGAAAAGTGTACATCGCCAGAGAATGTCTAATATGTACAGTAAAGTACTGTATAACAGTACTCAAAAATTAACATCGACGGAAAGTCCTCCGATTGTGATTCAGCTTCAGATGCCTTCAAGAGGGGTCTCTGGTCGTAATCAGTCGCAAGTCCGTCCCTGACCAATAAGCATTCATTAGCAGAATCCTAGCGTGTACGGCCAACAACGGCCGTACACGCAGAAATCGAAAGGACATAAGTAGCCTACTCATTCATTTGACTTTTGAACTATAATCTATATTGAACATGCGGAATCTACAATAACATTTGCGATATTTCAACTACAAGCAGGTGGAAGAGATATATTTATTTAGCCGTCTAGCACCATTGACTCCCGCGACAGATCGCCCGCGATCACCCCCAGTTGATTTCTGATGGAACTACAACCAAGATCGGTAAAATGGGAAGTGTCCGGGCTCTTCGGCTCTGACATCGCCACACACTTCCCGATTTGACCATTTTGAGAACACCATCCTGGTCCTTTCAGTACACTTATTTTCGCCCGATCTGAATTGGAACGCCCTAGGTACTCAAATGTAGGCTAGTAAGTACGGATAGTATGGATATTGGAACACAGCAATGGTATATCACGTGACCAAATAAGCGTCACTCGGTTCAAAGTTGAAAGTCAAAACTGCACTGCATTGACAGTATGGCGGTGCTCGGGGGGAACAGAATGGTCCTGCAAGCATTACGCTTTCAAACGGGGGATTTAAGATATTTTCGTAGAGCAGGGGCTTACGCAAACTCATTTCATGTTGCTGTTCCGGCTAATGCATCGGTCGGCCGGGGATCCACACGTCAGTACAGCGCCGAAGCAAAAGATGAGCTGCGTGTTAAATATTTAGATGGAGACGATTCAGGTAAACTGTGTGTGTGTGTGTGTGTGTGTGTGTGTGTGTGTGTGTGTGTGTGTGTGTGTGTGTGTGTGTGTGTGTGTGTGTGTGTGTGTGTGTGTGTGTGTGTGTGTGTGTGTGTGTGTGTGTGTGTGTGTGTGTGTGTGTGTGTGTGTGTGTGTGTGTGTGTGTGTGTGTGTGTGTGTGTCGATCTGCAGCCTCTATAACTTAATAACTTGGTGCCACCAAGGGCATTGTTGTTGGGCTCCTCTCCAATGTACAGCTCCATAAAGTGCAGCTGCAGAAAGCATTGAATTTAAACTTCACTTCGTGTTTTACATTCGAATTCATTAAAAATGGAGCCGAAGTGCAATGTCCTTTTAATGTTGATGCAATGAGCTGTTCAAAGATGTGAATCATTAAACAAAAGGGGGTACACGTAGACTTAATGCATGCTATTGTGTGTTGACCTTTGGTCTACATAGCTCAGTTGCCATTAGTCGAAGCCTTGCTATCAAAGGGACTCTCGTATGGGAGTGAGGGTTATTATATAAGTTGCATGTGTTATTTTTAGTTGAACCTTCATTTTTTTATGGTTATCTTCCAGGTATTGTTGTTTTTGGAATCAACAGACCGAAATCCAAAAATGCTATTAGTAGAAACCTCGTGAAACTGGTGCGTATTAATTTGGTAATGCATTCAAATGCATTACCAATGCATTTTTATAAAATGTAAAACGTTGCATTTGTCTTAGATTTGTGACTACAGTCCACTTCACCCCTGTTATAACCATACATGTATTCTTTCAGTTGTCCGAGGCTGTGGATGATGTTAAAAAGAATAATAAAGTGCGAAGTGTCATCATATGCAGTTTAGTCCCTGGAATATTCTGTGCAGGTAACGATGCATCTCATTTGATACAGTCAAACCTTTTGTTATTTGTTAAAATTAATTAACAAACTGCGTATACTTTATAACTTGACTGGAGTAACACAGTTATAACACAGGCCTTTGCCAACACAGAGATGTCTTCTTTCCCTAAAGGTGCAGACCTCAAAGAAAGGGCAAAAATGCATCAAAGTGAAGTCGGGCCGTTTGTGTCCAAGGCAAGAGCACTGATAACAGAACTTGGTAGGTGTGTTCACTCAGGAGTTGCTTAACAATGCAACTATATGAAGCATGATCTTATCCAAATGTTTAAAATACCTCTATAGTAAATAAAGGTTCATTTGTATAATTCTACTACATGATGCAGGCAAGGTTTCTAAATCATATTTCTCCATCTCATCTTTATCCAGACTGCTGTGGAGACACGATTTTATTTTGGCACTCATTCTCCTTTAATATTTTTTTCTATTGTAGGCAATCTGCCAATGCCAACCATTGCGGCAATCGATGGAGCTGCATTGGGCGGGGGTTTGGAGATGGCTCTGTCTTGTGACATCAGAGTTTCATGTGAGTAGCTCTCAAAACTAAGTTTCAGGGGAAGTTGTTGATTAAGCTTTTTGAAATGATTTTCAAACATTTTTCAGAACCCAAGCAAAGGAAGCATCTGCAAAATAAAGACCATGTCATGAAAAAATGCCATAGACTTATCTTCTTAGAATGCTTAAACAAAAACTTAAGCAAGCAAATGGACCACAAAAAGTCAAAAGACTGAGGGGGAGTAGGAGAAAGGAAGGGAGAAATAAGAGTCACTGCTGTCAGTGCTGTGGCCATGTTAAAGGACCGAGAAAACAGATATGTTGTTGTTCTCCATACAAGGGAAAGACATTGGTGCCTTACTGACTTCTTTGTAGGAGGGGGCTGGGATCCGTGCAAAGAGAGGAATAGGATAATATTCTTATCACCATTGTTGTTACAGGGAAGAGGTTTGATCAGCATCGGTTTTTGTCATATTATTAAGAGAAGAACATATTAGTTATATATTATTTATTTATATTATTGTATAATGTGTTTGATTTCTCATTTTATTTCCTCATTACCTTTTGTGAATTATTTAAAGATTGTAATCTGATGGTGATTGCATGACAGACTTTAATTATGACTTTGTCATTTCTGCAGCTAATAATGCAAAAATGGGTCTAGTGGAGGCCAAACTTGCCATCATTCCTGGCGCAGGTGAGGCTATATTTCTCTTTCATTGGCCGTTGCACAACATCCCTCAAGCGTAGACTGCCTCCCCTTCTTATCTACTCCAACAATAATTAATGAGCACTCTAATTGCGAGTGTGCATGTGATTAAATATTTCTCCTGTGTGAAAACATGGGCACTCTACACTTGAGTATTGTGTAAAAGAGATATCACTGTGCCATTATTTCTTGCAAGGCAACACATCCTTGTGTCTGTCACTAGGCCTTGTGTAATACTTTATGTTGCTAGGGAAACGCTACTTGTGTTTTCGCAATGCAGTAAATCCCCTTACATTTCAGCCAATAACATCAGAAAAGGATTTTGAGATTGCGGGGCAAAGAGGGATGTTTTCTCCGTCTACACAGACAGGAAGTATTGCACGAGAGACGTATGCAAACTAGGGATCGACCGATATATCGGTCGGCCGATATTATCGGCCGATATTCGCGTTTTTTACGTGTATCGGTATCGGCCGATACGCGGCTGATTTTTTATTTTTTTTATTTTTTTATTTTTTTATTTTTTTACTTGTTCTACCTCACCTGTTTTTAATATTTGTTAAATATTGTTCATCTACTTGTTCTTACTTGTTCTACTTCACCTGTTTTTACTATTTGTTAAAGATTGTTTTTTATATTGAAGTTCAATAAATGTTCCTTTAAAAAAATTAAATAAAATCGGCTCAAGAAAATCGGTATCGGCGTAAGGCTGATGAAAAAATATCGGTATCGTATCGGCCCTTAAAAATCGGTATCGGTCGATCCCTAATGCAAACCATTCGAAAACCCTCTCCTGAGGTTCCGTCCAATTGCCGCTACGTATAGGCGGGCTCTGACGGGTTGTGCGCACGTCGGATCCATATTTTTTGTCCACGGCGTTTGAATCCGTGTTAACCCCATGCAAACAGGGCCTCTTACTTTCAGCCGACAACTCGCCTACCGAAAGCCATTGTTCTAGTAGCGACTGCTTCCGCGTGTTTCCCGCAGGTGGTACGCAGCGTCTGCCCAGGTGCATCGGCGTGTCCCTCGCCAAGGAGCTCATCTTCGCGGCCCGCGTGGTGGACGGGCTGGAGGCCTGCCGCCTGGGCCTGGTCAACCACTCTGTGGAGCAGAACCCCAGTGGGGACTCGGCCTACCTGCGGGCCCTCGCGCTGGCCCGGGAGTTCAACCCTCAGGTACTGTCACCTCCGTCCCCCCCGGCTATTCATTCAAACTGGACCTTCTGCGGGGATGCCCGTGAGAGAACGTTGGCTGATGGTGGGAATGATAGTGATGTTATTATTATGTTATCCACAAAATGATCTGCCCGAGAGCTCTGCAATGATATGCTCAAATGTATAAATAAACACAGGCGCATGCACACAAAACGTTAGTCTGTAATATTGCCCCGATGTTAGTGGAGATCAAGGCAAGCTATGTTAAGTAGTGTAGCTCCCTAGTAGCACAAGGGACTTTTTTTTTCAATGCAGAGGTCGAGTTGTAGATTGGTAGCTCAGGACATGGGCATTATTCTGCAGTGTATTTAATGGAATAATGAACCTACATAGACTTGCTAGAGTAATTAACAACTGAACATGTTCATTTATTACCTTATAGAGTTAACCAACGTTTTCCTTGTTTTCCCTCAAAGGGGCCGATTGCAATAAGAATGGCAAAGTTGGCCATTAACCAGGGAATAGAGGTGAGTACCGCACGTACCGCTCTTACCTTTACTACACATCCTTATCTGAAGGTTAATAGATCTCGTAGAGGTCAAATTTGTGTTTTGCTGTATTATGAGATATCTATTTTGACCTATCAACTTAGTGTCATGGAGTTCTTTTAAAAGAGCTGTTCACATCGAAAGCATTATGAATCAAAGTATTGGGGAATAAAGTGTGTGTTGGCATGTGGCCCAATCTATCTATTTCTTTATTATACAAATAAAAGAGGCAAAAAAAACGTAACTTAAAATGTGGGATGATTACATTTAAATTATACCAGAAATACTTATTGGCTGTCTGTAGTTCTGTCTGTGAAAACTAGTAGTCATCATAACACAAACATTTCCAACACTCACTGTAAAATTGCACACTTTGTGTAAAGGGTGAGCCAAGAGTATTATTAGCTTCCTGTTGATCAAGAGCAGAGATACACTTCCAGTAAGCCAGAGAGCTGTATTGCTGATTTGTGTAGTAGTAGCAGTAGTAGTAATTGATTTGGGATCATCATATTTCTTCCTATACCTCCAGTGTTATGGCTTACAATAGTGAGGCGGAAAGGAAACCAAACCTTGCACATGCACGTCATCCTCCGTGCACACCAATCTGCCTCACTCTCTCGGCACACAGTAAAATACGATTTAGGTCCTATCGGTTTTCTTGAGGAAGAGGATTGAACTCTCCTTGTCTCTTTTACTAGGTGGATTTATCTACAGGACTGGCCATTGAAGAGGCATGCTATTCCCAGGTATTTGCAGCATGAGTCATTGTTTTGGTTATTTACTACCCAGTACACACGTTCTTCACTCCTAGACAAACCAAAAACACCTGTGTTGGCCTTGTGAGTCACAAGTAGGAAATATTACGATATTTCTTTGAAAAATAATTAAAAAGAGTAGAAAAAACAGACGGAGGTGAAAAGCATGAGGCCATGCCAAACAAAACAAAAAAATATGCACATGAATACAAATATCGTGCAATTACCAAACTGATCTGCTGGAGGGCTTGACAGTGAAAAGCTAAAATTGTTAAATTAATAAATATAAAATAATAAAACCATGCTATTATTATTTTTCAATGTATCAGTGCATCGCACCTTTCAAAGCAGAAGCAGGTAGAAGCACTCCCACATAATTATTACGTGTATATAATTAATAAATATACACCGGGATTAATAAAGTATATATCTATCTATCTATCTATCTATCTATAAATAATGGGCAATCTGACATTGTACTATTAGCCTGTTTTTGTTTCATCAACAATTCTTGTGCCAAAAGAAGTATCTATATTATTATTACGCCATGAATGGATAACCCAACCTCGCCAAGTACTCTAATCTTGCATCGTATTTTAAAAAGCTCATGTTTTGAATGCTAATATATAAATGTGTTTTTTCAAGGTGATCCCAACAAAAGACAGACTGGAAGGTCTGGCTGCCTTCAGGGAGAAGCGAATTCCCAACTTCAAGGGGGAATAAACCCGACATAGCCTTCAACACTGTCCAACCGTCCCTCGACTGCTTCTGTGATGGTTTATAGACACATGTTCAGTGCAGTCTACTAATGCAAATGTGAATACGATTATCAAGTTTGTTCTGAATCAACGATCTAGGGAGTACCCTTAACAAGCCTCAGGCTGGGGGTTTGACATGCATATTTTTTATTAAACTTATTGTGGGAACCACAGTAACGGTTGCTGAAAATCAATATGGTGATCAATCATCTGGTGATATGTTGCATAAATAATGAAGACTACACGCAGCCAAATTGGGGCAAATTAAATATTTGGAAACCTCTATTAGATACAGTTTATGATGATATTCTTTCCAATTGCATCGGACACGTATATAGCCAAGTGTGAAATCAGTTAACATATTCAGTAGAACTAGAAGTCTAATCTTTTTCTTCATATTTAATTTGGGTTTCCAAAAAAACTCTTCAACTAATAATTCATGAATGTAATGCACCATCAGTTAGAAAATTTACCAACGACCGTTAGTAAATAAAGACATCATCTATATGAAATAGTATTGCTGCCCCATTTGTCTCAGCATTTTTTACTAAAATTTGAACTCATTTGAAACAAATTTAGATATCATACATGCCATGTAATTCCAGGCAATCAGATCAGTTTGAGGGGCCCCATTTGACCACTGCTTGTTTACCATCTTGAGGTCACACGTGTCCGAACGGCTGGCAGGAGGTAACTGATGGACTGCATAAAATGATAGGTGCGAGTCATCTGTCAATCTCTGTGGACACACCGATGTGTGATGCCACAATAGGACAGTTTGGAACCTCTTGCATTGCTACTGGACATGACACCTGGTGGTAAAATGGGGCCCACTTCGAAGTCAACGCTCACGTTATGGCTGATACAGTAAACGGCATGTACCTGTATTCTGCATCCTACCCAATAACCAAAATCATATGGGTGACTTTGTTATTTCCAATAATGTATATTAAATATATTAGAATGTAAATATTTGATGTCCAGTTTTTGAAATTCCATTTGAATGTCAACAAGGGATCAGATGTTGGCCACAGGAGAATAGTTTCAACATAAAAACAACAAACGGAGCTAGACAGTTTTCACTAGAGAGGAAATGCCAATGTAGCTCCTGAATGCCAAACATGGCAATGTTATGGGCCCCTTGTCACAAGTTATTTGCTTTTGACCGCTGTGTCTCCAACTCTGACCACGTCATTTTTTACCTCAGATTAAGTAAAATGATTATTTTAATACATATTTATATCAGGGCTCCAAATCACGATTATTTTCACGCTTGATTAATCTCATGATAATTTTTAGATTAATCAGTCTATACAATTTCATAAATAATAGCAAATGCTATGACAAGTTACCAGAGTCAAAAGTGATGTCTTAAATGTGCTGGCTTCTTCTGACAAGGTGCCAAAAAATATATAGTCTTCCGTATTTCTGTTCATCAACTAGCGTGCAGCCCTAATATTGATTGATATAAATGATTTGAACCATGGATAAGAAATCACTTCATAGATCCTGTGAGGGAAATTCAGGAAGTTAATCTTTATACAGTAAAGTTGAACACCAACACAATTATTTTTATAGTAAAAATTTTTTTAGAATGAATGTGTCAGCATCAAATTATTTAAAAATGATGACCCATATCTAACAAGTGATAACACTCAGCGAGCCAGAGTGAATAGGAAGGACTGAAAATAAGGTATTAGTCAGGCGGATTGTACAAGAGAGAACAACTCTCCATGAGTCTGAATGTATTAGAATTGTCCTGTACCAGAGTGAGACAATACCAACATTTTATAAAATTACTTGGAATAAACAGGTGTGCATAAGGCTGGATGCAGCAAAATAAGCAAAGAAAACATTTTATTTTCCTGTTATGGGCCCCATAGGAGAATTATTAAGAAACCATGGAGAATTTCATAGCATTATTGTTTGGACAGAGCTAAGACTAAGTTATCCCAGTATCACAGCAACATAATATATTTCACGGTTTTGTAGAATACATATATATACGTATATATCCATGTTATGTAGGCACTTATGTGACAAAAATGATAAAAATGCTTAGAGCTTTCTGTACACGGCCAAGGAATGAGTAGGTTTAGACTAGTTTTCTTTACCAATCTTCTATATCAGAATATTCAATTGATACACAAAAAACAGGCAAATTTATGTCCCAATAAACTTAATTCAGAATAATGTATATAAGGTAAGTTGTATCTAAGTATATAACACTATTTCACATCTCGGATAAGATAAAAAGCATTTGAGATCTGGCTGTTGTCACAGTTACAACATAGGTGAATATGTTGTTACTAACATAGGTTTATATGTCAGTATGTAAGTATATGAGCTTGATCAACATTAAAGGATGAGCCTTTGTTCTTTAATAAAAAAATGTGAAAATCAGGGAAATTATGTATACATCATGCATTAAATGAAAGATTGAGCACTATTAATCTAAATCTTATACTAATCTCCTCAAATCGTCAACCTCTCTTCTCCACATTTCCTAAAAGGCCACACGGGTATGAAAACAGCAGTTGCAGCAGCTAGACCACCTAGCCCATGTGGAGGAGTTTATCTTCTAACCCAAGGAATACAAAAATAGACCTGAGCAACAGGTGGTCTACCGACGCAGTCCAACCTTCTGCGGGGATAGCCAAAGTCGTTACGCCTGTGCTCAAAACCTGTCTGTCTGCCCCTGACTGTTGAGGCCTCAATGAGGAGACAGTGGCATGCCTGGCCTGTGGCTTTCGGCTGTTTGTAGGCCGTTGTGGCTTTTCACTGTGCAAGCCCTTAGATATTGGGTGCACATCCCCACTGTGGCTGCTCTGCTTCCGGCAGATGTCCCATCGCCCAGCCGAGGACTTTACCACCACAAGTGAAGGTTGCGTAAAGCGGGGTTCCGCAACCCTTCTTGGGACCGACTCCCTGGTAGGGAAAGGGGCTGAGGCATGTCCAGCATCCATTCTACCACATGCTAGTCCTGCGCCACACCTTCTGCTCTCTGAAGGTGAGGTTACTATAGGGCAGGCAGGCTTGAAACGTGTCGCTGTTCCCCACGTTACTGTTTTTGAGAGCTTTTAAGCTCTTGTTTTTGCTTTTCAAGTTGGCCTTCATCACACTGACAATTTGCTTTTGAATGGATATTCTGACCAGGCCTAATGGCCGTTCCACAGGTCTCTGCCGGTTAACCTGTTTATCTTATAGGCCTGGATGATGTTCCATTGTGTAACATTTTTATCCTGGCAGTTTTGTTGATAAAAACAAGCAGCAGTTCTGAGTTCTGAGATATATCCTCACATTACTACACTGACAGGTAGAGTCAGGGCGGAGACTGGGTATTGAAAAAGTTTGTGATCAAAAAAAGTAACCACATCAGATCAGTCAAATTCTTTCTTGGCAGCTCCATAGGTAGATAGGACTGTATCTGGAGGGGAAAGAATACTGTGACAGCAGGATTCAGCAAATGCCTTGGACCGAGACAGTATATTGGTCCATGAAGGATCGGATGACCTTGGCAGATTTGGAAAGGGTGAAGGGATTCGAAGAGGGCCTTACTAGAACCAGGTTTAAGCAGCAGTTATAGTTACCACCCATGATGTGACAGAGTACTTAAAGACTACTCACAAATGAGGGAACCTATTTTTCCGACCCCTTTTACAACAGCTCCAATCAGAACTGCTGTTGAAGGACAATGACTCTCTCTTAGTGGACAGGAAGTCATACTGACTAGTAAGGAATGGCGTGATCCTGCTTGGCTAGACTTTTGATTACCCAAACCCTGTGTCAGGGTTCTGTATCCTTACATATTCTGAAACCGTATAGGCCTACATAATCTGAATATCAAAAGGAATTGTACTAAGTTCTTAAAGCATGAATGAAGCATGACACAGAATGATGCCGTCTTGTTTCTGCTGCTTGTTGTGTCAAGAGAGTTGATTGTCGTCACAACTTGTGGAACCGATCCAGTATCTCAAAGAGATGTCGGAGATATGGATGCAACCAACCCTTCTATTACAGAGGGGATTAACTGCTCCACTACTAGAATAATCTGGAAGCTAGACATGGCAATGGGCTGGCTGACATAGGGTTGGAGACTCCATCAAGAGAACTGCAGATTCACAGGTGGACAGAGGGGTAGATGTGATTACAGCCAACGCCCCATGTGAGTTCTTAGCAGTCAACCAATGAACTTTCGGCGTCTGCGTGGCAAGCGTTGCTCATCTATTTCTATGGAGTTCAGCATCGTTGGGCGTAGCGGACATCTCGTATTCTCCACCTTCCTGCTGAGCTCCAACTTCAGACATTTTCAACCTTGACGCTGACCTCTTGAAGTGCATCAACATTCTGAAACCAGCGGAAACTAAATGCCGATGGCATACCTCATTTCTAAACCCTTTTTTATGAGTTAGCAACTCTCGTCTTTGTCTAGCTTTAGTACAAACGAAAGTCCTCGAATCCAATGCTTTGCTGGACACCCATCACGTATTGATTACGTAAGCATGTAGTCAACACATGATGGCGAATAACACCAATACATGATGGCATGTATGTACCAACTCACACCCTGGAATGGGTAAAAAAAATGGGTAGGCCTACATCTGCTTTGATGAGCTGAAACTTGAGTACAACTTGAAAAGCTCTTTCTGACTCTACCAAGTCTGTTAGGCTACAGATTTGACAACACAGCATATATTGACAATCACCTCATTTATTCACCAAATACAGGCATGTATCTTGACATCTACCAATTCAATCACCTAATTGACTTATCTTTGATGTTGTTGTTGTTTTTGTTGTTGTTATACCCTGATTCACCACAGCCTGCCAATGACTTTTCTTAGGTTGAAATGTGTTAAAACAGAAAAACTTTTTTTGCAGCATTACAAGTATCAAACATAGCACAAAGGCAAACTGATGGTGATATTTCTCAACAATTGTGAATTATATAAAAAATACTGCAAATGACAATGTACAAAGGGGCATTACATATATATTATTATCCTTTCTGTTAGTAAATTAGAAGTGTAATGCTGAACAATGAGCTAAACAAATACATCATAACATTGAATGTTGTGCAGATTTACAGTACAAAAGGGTTTGGAAACATGTTTAAACTTCAAAATGTTAAAAGCTGCAGTGAAAAATGCACATAGTAAATGTTTGAAATCCTAATTCAAAGCAAACATAATACCTCTAGCTTGAGCATTATCCTACAAGTTAATTTACTTCTTTTACTATCATCTTACCCATTAATTAAGAATGATAAAAAGTATCAAAACATCCGTCAGATAGTCTTATTAATAAATAATAATAAATTAAAACAAATCTAGGCATAACACCTATTTGGTAACAGAATAAAGCAACATTCCACATTCCTTCTAAAGTCTGACGATAAGGAATGCAACAAGCCTTCTGAGTCTCCTCACATTTTGGTCTCTTCCGCCGCTGGTTTCGGGTAGCCCCGCATTTCCCAATGCAATGGTTGCCACTTGTTTATTGATACTTTCAGCGCTTCAATCCATCTGTAACAACATCAACACAATCGTTAATATTCAGATATAATTACGATTATATCATATAATTGAGATTTGAGAAAATAAGTTCTGCTCTTTTTTATCTCAGAATTCTGAAATAATTTCTTATGGAGTAAAAATTCTTCAGTTTTTCAGAATGAATGAGATAGTTTTCTTAAAAATCTCAGAAAAGTTTGAATGGATAAATAAACATGCGTTGAGTACAGGTGCTGCTACTAATCAGCCTTACCCTTAAAAGGTCATTTCAAGTAGGGGGTCGATATCCCCATGTTTTAAACATAAACCAGAATAAAACTGGATTAAATACAACTGGATTCAATTAAACAGGCGGGTAAGTGAATGAGAGTTTCTATTGGGTTTTTGAGGTATCTCGTTAATTCAGAGAAACAGCTGAACTTACTTTTGCTGTGAAAACTTTCTCAGAATTCTGAGATAAGAAACTTGTTGATTCAGAAAAACTGAGCATATATTTTTTCATCCATTAAAACATTTCCCGAAATTCTGAGAAAATTATCTCATTCATAAAAAACAAACAGCAGACATTTTACTCAATCAAACCTTCTCTGAGAATCAAAAATAATTATTTCATTATTTCAGAAAAACTCAATTTATTTTCTAAACGTTACGCTACCGTACATTGCTACCTCACCCCTCACCGTTTATTTTCATTCGGGTTTTCAGCGCAGAGATAGAATGTCTTAAACTCATCCGAAGGAGGCTTCAACTCGATCGTCATCTTCTTTGAGCCCATGGGCTGCTCCTTGACACCGTAACCATGGAGATACATGCCACCTGCAGACACATACAACTGCAGTCATCAGCAACTGAATTTCCCCCAAACCTTTTTTTCCCCAAATCTTTCATATTTGTACACATTTACAGCTGCTTAGTAAGTAAGCGAACCTACCGAGCGCGTGGGTTGAGCGGATGCTACTGTAGAAGTAGAGACAGCCATCTTTGAGAATGCAGTAGAGCTGCCTCGACATGTCCTTGTTTTTATCTATTTCGTAAAGCAACCCCAGACATTCGGGTTTCTTGACCGCTAGCGGGGGTAAGTTGGAGTTGTGTCTCGTCACATCCACCCACACGTGGTTCTGGGATACGAGAGTTAATTAAGAGATTAGTATTAAAGACTCCAGGCTCAATATAGAGTAGGTGAGCTAGTGTAGGCGAGTTTGAAATCCATGCTAATCCACCCGTGCAGTGTCCTCATAAGTAGGTTACAGCATATTGTATATTTCTAATGAATGCAGAGGATTTTAGGAGTATAACTTTAATCTAGCCAACATATTTTGTACCTCCTCACTCTAAGAAATAGGTAAATCAAAGCAGTAAACATAAGTGGAGTTTTTTTTACCTGTGTAACTGGTTGAGTGGCATTCACCATTGCTTCAAGCCACCTTTTAACAAAAAAAAACTGCTTTGTGAATCATGGCGGAAGAATCATCAGGATCATCAGATTCTAGGGATATTCATTGAATAAATACCTTTTCATCTCCTGGTTTGAGGTGGCACATAGGAAGTACACTCGGTTGGCAGGCTGTGGGCAGAGTCTGATCACGAACGGTTTCCCCAGGGAAACATCTGCTCCCACTTCTGCCCCTTCCAGCTTCACTGTTGCCAATGCAACTCTCTTCCCCTCATCCTTTAATGTATATTTAAAGATACAAAGGTAAGCAAGCATCTCAAACAAAGAGGCATTATAATATCTCAATTCAATTTTATCAGGATGACGTCTACTCTGTGTTATTTGTATTTATGTATATATTTTTTATTTTATGACGTGTATTGTTTTCTTTTGCTACTGTTTGCAAACCAAATTGCCCCTCAGGGACAATAAAGACTATCCTATAATTTTCATGCAGAACACGTTGACTCCTCACCCGCTTGTGTCTGAAGTAGTGCAGGCCGCAGTCGTGCGTGAGAACGAACCACCTCTTCCTCCAGCCCTTAATGAATCCAGACTGGGTGCGTTTATGGAGATAGCCACGGCACGCTGGTCTGGGCGTGTTAGGGGTGCGGGCGATGTCCGACCCGATGGTCAGGGTCAAAATGTCAGGGCCTGCAGATTTGACACAACCACAACAGGCATGTGAATAACATAATACCCAAAGTTAAACCCCCAAATGATTCTGTAAGGCAACAGGGTGTCGACCTGTGGCGTGGTGAACAACCATTACAAAGGTTACAATTGATGAAAAATATGTGGAAAGTCGAATGTGAAGGAAATGCTTTCCGTCTTTTGTTAACCTTGTGATGGAGTAGTGGCTATTGCACTCAAAAGCTCTATGACCAAATAAAACAAATTAACTTTAATCATGGTTGTATGAGTTTTCCATGATACAGTTGATATTAAGTTCATATATGGCAGAAAAGTGGGCAACAAATGGCCTTTTTACTTCTTCCAAGTATTGCATACTGTAAAACTGCACTCCGATGCGCTCTTCTGCTGTATCTGAGTTACTGTGTCCATTCTGTGAGCAGGACTCTTACCTTGCCTGGCCAGCTCAGCTGCCTCAGAGTGGGGAATACTGGTAACATCCGTTCCATTAACGGCCTGTAGATAGTCTCCGACCGTCAGGCCTGCCTCCTCCGCTGCCCCGTCTTAAACAACAACAAGCAAAGGGCTGGTTCACTCGTTGTTATCCCATAATCATGGTTTAGTGGTAACACAGAAACACTGTTGGTTTTGTGAGAAACATTTTTCCTATTTAGTTACAATTGTGGGGTTACACTTTACATGTCAGTGTCCTGTTACAATGTAATTACAGTTAATTACTGTAATAAGCAATGTCATAATGTTATGGAACAGCATGCAACTATACAGTGTGGCTAGGGTTTCGGGTTACAGTAAGGAGTAGGTGACAAAGTAGGTTCCACACTGGGGTAAGATTGGGACTCTATGATGTAACAGGTTGTTACATTGCTTATTACATGTGTAAGTACACTGTAGCAAGGACACTAAGATGTATTGTGTTACCGAATGTGGATATTACTATTGATATCTGAAATGGTTGCACCTCTGGACCTCTAGATAAAACCAGATCAAGGCGGTTCTAGAGAGAAAGATGTATTGTATACTGTCAGTTTCACAAAACAAATCAGCATTACGGCAAGCTAAAATCACTGACAAATGAACTTACTTGTGTCCACTTCAGTGACCACAATTGGTTTGGAAAACTGGATTCGAAAGCCCCATGGATACTCTCCGCTTCCCTTACTGATCTTCACAGTCCTCTCACGAACTGAAAGAGAGAACATTATGTCAGTAACAGTGGATATGAAGCTCTTTGCAGAAGCAAAGAGCTTCTACAGTGAAAGCTATTGTAATTGATACAACTTGTTATTTCTTGAATGAATACAGGTCCTTCTCAAAAAATTAGCATATTGTGATAAAGTTCATTCTTTTCCATAATGTAATGATAAAAATTAAACTTTCATATATTTTAGATTCATTGCACACCAACTGAAATATTTCAGGTCTTTTATTGTTTTAATACTGATGATTTTGGCATACAGCTCATGAAAACCCCAAATTCCTATCTCAAAAAATTAGCATATCATGAAAAGGTTCTCTAAACGAGCTATTAACCTAATCATCTGAATCAACGAATTAACTCTAAACACCTGCAAAAGATTCCTGAGGCTTTTAAAAACTCCCAGCCTGGTTCATTACTCAAAACCGCAATCATGGGTAAGACTGCCGACCTGACTGCTGTCCAGAAGGCCATCATTGACACCCTCAAGCAAGAGGGTAAGACACAGAAAGAAATTTCTGAACGAATAGGCTGTTCCCAGAGTGCCGTATCAAGGCACCTCAGTGGGAAGTCTGTGGGAAGGAAAAAGTGTGGCAGAAAACGCTGCACGACGAGAAGAGGTGACCGGACCCTGAGGAAGATTGTGGAGAAGGGCCGATTCCAGACCTTGGGGGACCTGCGGAAGCAGTGGACTGAGTCTGGAGTAGAAACATCCAGAGCCACCGTGCACAGGCGTGTGCAGGAAATGGGCTACAGGTGCCGCATTCCCCAGGTCAAGCCACTTTTGAACCAGAAACAGCGGCAGAAGCGCCTGACCTGGGCTACAGAGAAGCAGCACTGGACTGTTGCTCAGTGGTCCAAAGTACTTTTTTCGGATGAAAGCAAATTTTGCATGTCATTCGGAAATCAAGGTGCCAGAGTCTGGAGGAAGACTGGGGAGAAGGAAATGCCAAAATGCCTGAACTCCAGTGTCAAGTACCCACAGTCAGTGATGGTCTGGGGTGCCATGTCAGCTGCTGGTGTTGGTCCACTGTGTTTTATCAAGGGCAGGGTCAATGCAGCTAGCTACCAGGAGATTTTGGAGCACTTCATGCTTCCATCTGCTGAAAAGCTTTATGGAGATGAAGATTTCATTTTTCAGCACGACCTGGCACCTGCTCACAGTGCCAAAACCACTGGTAAATGGTTTACTGACCATGGTATTACTGTGCTCAATTGGCCTGCCAACTCTCCTGACCTGAACCCCATAGATAATCTGTGGGATATTGTGAAGAGAAAGTTGAGAGACGCAAGACCCAACACTCTGGATGAGCTTAAGGCCGCTATCGAAGCATTCTGGGCCTCCATAAGACCTCAGCAGTGCCACAGGCTGATTGCCTCCATGCCACGCCGCATTGAAGCAGTCATTTCTGCAAAAGGATTCCCGACCAAGTATTGAGTGCATAACTGAACATAATTATTTGAAGGTTGACTTTTTTTGTATTAAAAACACTTTTCTTTTATTGGTCGGATGAAATATGCCAATTTTTTGAGATAGGAATTTTGGGTTTTCATGAGCTGTATGCCAAAATCATCAGTATTAAAACAATAAAAGACCTGAAATATTTCAGTTGGTGTGCAATGAATCTAAAATATATGAAAGTTTAATTTTTATCATTACATTATGGAAAAGAATGAACTTTATCACAATATGCTAATTTTTTGAGAAGGACCTGTATATGAATGAATATATATAATAATATATAACAGTTGTACAAAAGTTATAGAAATTATCCAAATTACGTGTGAAATAGAATTAGTCTTATTCAATTTGTTATTTTCTGGACCGATTTAACGATAGTTAAATAATCGTTACAATGATTGAAAGAAAGCAGTCAAATATAAACATTGCAAACAACAAAAAGATGACGGAACTTAAGATGAATTATTAAAACAGCAGTCTAAGGGCTATAGTAATCACACTGGAAAATCGAAGTCAGATGGGCATCCTCCGAAATAACAGACACACTAATGAAAGCCCCCTTGACTTAACATCTGGCTTAATCATTAATTCATTATATTCCCCTGCAAAAAAATCCTATTGACATTATAAACTTGCAGAAAACATCATCTTACTTGAGACGGGCCGAGGTCTGGGATTTATAGTAGAACTAGTGCCTGAAGGGTCATCATCTCCACGGTAAGTCCAGGCAAGGTAGTGAAACGTCGCTGTGTAGAAACCTCTCTCCTCGATGTCTCGGATCATGTCAATGGAGTGTGTGTCTTCAGATACTATATCAAAGGAAATCATTCAGCAAGTCAACAAATAATATACATCTATTTATGTAACCCTTTGTATGAAGAATTTGCGAACAAAACACCTTACTTCCTTTCTCATAATGAACGGAGAGTGATTTATTTTTTAGGTTGAAGTTCAGATCAGCATTTTAAATGTATCATTGGTTGGACAGTTACGCTTGCTACAGGTAAGGTCCTAACATGGTCTGGTAATAAGAGGAAACATAGCCAATACGCTTATCATTCCAAGTAGCCTACCCCTTGGTATAATTACATTGTTAATCTAGAATTAGAAAATGAAAAACGTTAGAGGTTCAGGTTACGTAATGAGAGAGAACAGTAGGTTTTTAAACAGTAGATATGAAACTCTATGCAAAAGCATCAGGTGTACAGTGAATGCTATTGGGATTGATACAGTGTGACATCAATGTGGATGTACCTGAATCCTCTGTGATTTCACTAGTCATGGAGCCGCTCCACTGCCTGCTCTCCTTGAAGAGCTTCCTTCTATTGGCCCAGTGGTCAGAGCCGCTGCGGTCAGAGTCTTTATGGCTCGGGGGTTTCCGATGCGACTTTGCCTCCAAAGAGGCTTCGGGATATATCATTCAATTAATATCATGTGGTGCTGAACATGCTAACAAAAACATACAGTGTGACACGCTCACCTTTTGCAAGATTGTGTTTTTCAGTTTTGCAGACCTGCATTCTCCATTCCTCTGTTTCTGGATCCATCTTTGAATCTTGTTTGGTGTTTGCAGAAGATTCTGTATCCTTATTGTCTACTCGCTGGCAGTCTGAACAAGGTTCTATTGTTTCATCGATATAGTGTGATGGAGCAGGCCTAGCGAACAGGGATATTCTTAGATTTGGTCGAACTTTACTGAGGTCAGCGCTCTCTGATACAGGTGGAACTACTGTTTCTTTGGGAGTTAGGTCTAGGTTGTCCTTCCCCTGTGTTTCAGATGGTGGATTCATATGCAGGGTTCCTTTGTCACATTCAACTGTAACGGCCGAGGCAGAGTCAGGCTGCTCAGACACGGCCCCGTCCTGGGTCGCTTGCTTTCGCTTGACTCTGCTTCTTGAGTCTATGTTTCGGACACAATGGCGTGGACCCTCTTCCCGTGTGCTATCGGACGTACAGGGAGACGGGGGGATCACCTGTATGATCAAAGATGTGAGAGGGTGTTTACAAGCAACGGGTCCTGCACGGGGACACCCTAGTTGACGCATCTCTTCCTCCAGGCCACTCTCTGCCGCAGCACTCTGTTCCACTGATTCTCCAGGATCTATTTTTATTAGAGCTCTTGAATCGGGAGGACACTCCACGCCACCATGGGTCTGACTGGGTTCATTCGCTGGTTGCTGACTTTCAACGTTCCCAAAGGCCACCTTAGATGTTGTCTCCAACGTTTCAGTGTCAAATTGTTTGACATCGTTTTGCCCGTCCTTCTGGTACTTTGCACAACCATCATATATAGAATTTTGTCGTACATCTGTTCCAAAGAGAGATAACCCCCCATCTCCCTGACAAAACGTAGCCAGTTTTTCAGCTTGCAGCGTGAACGATTGCATCGTTAAAGAGGAGATCTTCCCTGAGGAAAAGAATTCCCTAAAAGGCAGAAGGTCCTCTTGCATCGTAAACAACGAATCCAACGTCCCCGGATAGGTCTGCCGTCGCTCTCGTTTCATCGGACAGGTTCTGTGTTGAAAGGTTGCTACGCTGTTGTTTCGGAAGCAGGCGTTCTGATCATGTTTGTTCACGAAATCCATGGTAAAGCTTGACCTGCTTATCGATAAGGAAGGTCTCATAAACGACGGTTCAAAGTTGTCAGTTTCTGAGAACTGATCAAAAAAGTTTGACACCATGTGAGGGTCTTCCGCTTCATCCAGGTATTCCAGGCCACCAGATAGTTGGTCATACATTTCCATTTCTTCTGTGCTGTTGAAATGACTTGGCTGTTTACAAGAAGAACCATCCATATCGATATTAAAAGCAGCCATGTCTTCGGTCAGCTCCTCTAGGGAGTTACCTTGGATTATGTCCGAAAACTCATTCGTTGGGACTATATCCCTGGAATGGTCACTACTCAAGTCTGTGTGATGTGACATGGTTGTCCCTTGATGGGAGAAATACGAGGTGGGTAGTGGGCTTGGAGACGGACTTGCTAATGCAGTGTTGGAGTTACAATAGGAATTCTTGCAACAGGTGTGATTTTCACATCTAGCTGGAATAACAAATGCTGCCTCTTTCTGAGTAAGAACATTGCCAAAGCTGAAGTTGTAATTTATGTTGTTTTGTTTTGTATTTTGACTGTCTCCACCAATGTTGTGATTCTCTATGCTTGAGCCGATGCAATTGAATTTAATGACGTTGGTTATTGCAAACGTTGAACATTGTGCATCTTCAAAGACTGGCTCTTGTGTTTGCTGAAATATTATTTTGGGGGATGAGTCTTTGAGGTTATCAATAGCCACAGATGTTACAATCCTCAGCCTGTGCTCTTCTGGTGTTCTGATCTGTTTCCCAAGGTTTTCACAGAAGTGATGATCTAGTTTGATTCTCTTCTCAGTGCTTGGAATGCCAGCCTGTTTCTCCTCTTCACCTGATACTGACAAAACATTGACTTGAGAAAGGTTTGCCCCTGATATATTGAAGTTGTCCTTATCCTTTTTAAGGACACAGTTTCTCTTGGTGCTCTCTGCAAAACAACGATAAAAACATTGAGTTAAATAAGTATTTATATCCAAAACACTCTTTGAGAAGTGTGTGTATTTCAAACAACCATAACCTGTGGGCATGTATAACAGAGAAGGTAATCAAACATTTGGGCAGACAGCTTCAAGCAATGCAGTAATTGAACTTGAACAACCTCTCTATTCGATTAACCTGCATGTCGTACTCAAGGGTCATCCCACAAAGCTGCTCACGTTTGCTGCTGCTTGAGCTCTTCCGCCTGCTGCTTCGTCTCCTTCCTCGTCTGCTCATTCTATTCTTCTGCGCAGCAAGGACCCCCTCTGCTGTTGCACCCTGTGAAACAAAGGTTGTTCATTTTAACAGTCGTCTGCCATTGTTCCTCCATTGTTATTACAAACAGTGAACTTTGAAGGTTGGAAAAATATATATAATAAAGGTGGGAAAGTAGTTTTATTTTCTAGATTTCACATTAAATATTAAACTACTTAAAGTGCCTTTATAAACAGGGAACAAGCATGTGTTGATATGCATGTATTTTTATTGAATATTTTACTTTCTTATTGTCATTCATTTAATTTTGATTCTTTGAATACAGATGACGTGTGCCTTTCTGTTTTGATTCGGATATTGTCAATGTGATCGTGGTTATCCTTGGTGCCAGAAAATACATGTCCGCAGCTTGCTGTAAAGATATTTGAACCATTTTGCCATTTTGAATCATAACAATCATCTAACTAAAAAAAAGAGTCACATGGTTCAACCTGCTTATCTGTGAAAACAATTTTGGAAGGCTATATCCCTTATCCATCGTCAATGTATTGTCTTGTCTGGATTTGGCAGTATTATCGCTAATGATATTGGTAATTATTCTACCTATTATTTGAATAATGTATATTTTAACCATAGATTTTAAGCCACAAGTTTTGGGCAGCTTATGTACTAAAAATTCCTCACCATGATAACTGTTACATTAGATATAATTATATATAAGTGTTGTAATTTCTGTTTAAATGTAGGCATACCCACATATAGGTCCTTGTCACCAATTATTATCATAGGAAAGTGTGTTTACAGTCAAATATTAAATCAGGGAGTTCATGCTTTAATGTCCTGACCTTTCTATAGAAATGTCAATTAACGCACCAAATGAATGCAGGAAATAAGAAGAATGAGCTCACCTTGTAAGCATCAACTGTTAAAATTCCAACAGAAAGTGTTGGTAGACATCATCAACAGAGGCTGCCTCTTCCCTTGACCACATTGTCACTGGCCAGGTCGGCTCCACGTCTTATCGATTCTATTTTCAACTCAAAGCAGCTTATTGCATCTAATCTAATCTCATGAACCACTGGTGATGTTCAAAGATATCTTGCTCAACTCACTCTCGCCATTCACATATGTACGCCCATCAGAATGATATATATGCTAGGTTAGTACGTACATATATGTCGACATCAAAAAGGGTCTTAATGGTGAGCTTTGTATAATTTAACTTGACACTCCTTGGAGAGTCACATGTAGCCAGATTAAGGACAGGGTCATTCACTGATTCAGCAAAGCTTTATTCTGTGGAGAGTCTGGAGTCTCAGTGTAAACAAATGGCAGAGCATCAGAGAAAGCCTGTGTCACACAGTTTATTATATGATAAATCTAGCATCTCACAGTCAAACCGTGATGCACACCTGGCCTTCAAACATGTTTTTACCTGCAAGCAGACAGTTTCAATGAAGTTCATGAAATGAAGCAGTAAACATTTGGCCTTTGTTAGAACAACCTTGCTTCTCTGTTTCACTGAATTTCCTGACTGGAGACATTATTCGGTTCCTTATGTTTTGAATCCCACCTGATTTCCTCCAGCATGTGGCACCAATGAGTGCTTTCTCCACGTCTATGTTCAACTGTGACACGTCACCAATGTTGGCAGGCTTTTTATTAAGGCTATTTATTTATATGCCTCGAATAAACAATTCTCAAAATCTGCTAGCTCGATAAATGTTTTATACACAGAAAATGAGAACACAATATGAGAACAAAATAAATTGGTTGAATGTGCAACAGAAACAGCAATGCATTTTAAATGTCTGAAATAATACATATCCATAAAACTGTAATAAAAATATTTTTGTTTCTGCTTTTTTTGTGGCGTTCTGTATTTTATGGACAGGACAGTTGATAGAAAACGATATAAAATGATGTCACCACCTAATCTGTGTTATTACCAGGTGTAGGCTTGTATCTACACACACACACACACACACGCACACACACGCACACGCACACACACGGTAAGCATGGCAGGGCGAGCCTCACTTCCATATAAACAAATACAATAATTCAAATACAATGAACCCCTTCACAAAAATAGACGTTATAGTTTAAACGACAAGAGCTCACTCAGCAGTGTCGATCGATGTTCAACAACAACCCTAATTCGTGTGAACTACAGAAGAATACCGGTTTAAATAGGTGGCGATGTATAGGCCTATGACTCGTCAGGTGTGACCCCATGAGTTCACATCCCTGATACTGCATGTCAACGCAAGACTTGGTTGAAAGGGGATCTGAGTGTTTAGGCTTTGTGGGTGTTATTGTGTAAGAACCAGCTCGACACGGGCATGATCTGCAAACGAAACAATGATGATAGATTTGAATAGAGCAATGTTTTAGATCCAATATAATTCCTGGGAATAACCCAAAAATCCTACTGATCTATTTTATGGTCGATCTGGTTTGATGTTAGAAAATGGGCGTGTCCTCAAGGATGGAAAAACATTTTCTTGGCCAACCAATCTCGCCGTTGATATAATTTGACTATGATTTGAATATGACCTTTCAATCGAATTCTGGGCTGGATTTAAACAGTAAACTCCTTTATGGCCCTACTTCGTGGACTGATTGTCAGATCAAATATATGTCCGGAGTCGAGTTCATTCTTTTAAGTATAGCCTTCATCTTCCCCATTAACTGGTGCGCCACGTCTCCTGAATGAGCCTGGACACACGGCTGGTCTCAGATGCATTCTTCTGACACTGCGGTAGTAAGAAAGCGCTTTAACGGATCACAATGTGACACGTTCTCCCCAAGCTACTCCGACAAACTGAAACGTGTGAGCGTCGTATCCTGTGGTGACAGGTCTACTTGGTTCACCAAGGGATGGATATGTCCGTCAGGTCTGTCAGCTTGGCTTCCCACTGTGGATTACAAGCATGAGCGTAACGGTTGGCAATGGACTAATGTTGTAGCGAAAAAGGGAGATAAAACGTATGCTTGACCATAGGAACTGGCAGCCGTTTCGACTCGTCAGAGGAGCTAAGCCTTTGGCGCTAATGCTGGGGGAGGAGGCTGTCGTATTGCGTTGCCAGCATAAGGGACAGCCTGCCCACTACCGGTCACATTAGTGCCAACACTCATCAGCCCCAACACACCCCTATCCCTGTCACCGCCCCTGTGGGACACACTATGCAAATTCTTTGCAAAAAAGAAGTATGCGACCATCTCCTTACATAGCTGTTGTTGTCGTGCTGGTGGTATTGTGTCTTTAATAAACGACAACTTGAATCATATCACTCGTTAGGTTGTGAAGCATGCCTTCCTCTGTGTATGACAGGGTGGGTCACATGGTCCTTCTCACACTGGTTGTTGTGACTGTGAGTGAGTGAGTGAGTGAGTGAGTGAGTGTCTTGTCTGCATGATAGGAAGCATTGTGGACCCAGCTACCTGCATCAGTGCTTGCTGACTCAAGTGCTCACAAAACCATGCAGAAATGAACAAGCGCGTCCTGTGACTGTCTGCATGGTGCCGTCAGCATCCAGCCAGAATCCAACCCCAAGTGACCCATCAAGCTCGCTTGCCATGTGGCTTTTCCCATTTCCTATTGCAATGCCAAAAGCAGTTTTGGTGCAAGCCATCATCATTTAAAATAACAAAGTGTCATGAAATACATAAATACAGGCATCGTGGCAAATATGATTAGCCTACTTTGTTTACACTGCAGCAATCCGATCAATTGTAAATTGGACAGATGACTTGCATGTTTGGCAAAAAAGGAATTACTGCAGAGGGTTTGCAGAGCATAAAAAAAGTGCTCAGATTTGAATCCATATGTCCTCTCTGGGGAGTTCATGCCA
The DNA here is from genome assembly GCF_031168955.1 of Gadus macrocephalus. Lineage (NCBI taxonomy): Eukaryota > Metazoa > Chordata > Actinopteri > Gadiformes > Gadidae > Gadus > Gadus macrocephalus. The sequence goes on along the minus strand of NC_082385.1, from coordinate 7,765,135 downwards.
TCCACAGCTTTTGGAGGAGCCGAGGAGGTTCAGTGAGGCAGAAACCCACTTGGCGTTGGCGTATGCAGCTGTATTGCAGGCAGAACTCCGGGCTATGTCAATGCTAGCAGATCTGCTCTTTTGTTGGCTTCATTTCGCAAAGTGGTGAGAGAACATTAAGATACAAGGCTTTGTGAGTTTTCAGATGCAAAGCAACATTTTACCCAGAATGAGCCATAATGAGGCTATGCGCATCGTGTGGTCCTCTAGCACCAGTGACAGAAAATGCTCGATGGTGTTTTTAAGCAAAAGATACATACTCTGCCTTATTTTGATGTTTACACCACTATTCCTTCCAACCCAACTTCACATTTGAAGTAAAATTATACAATTATAATTAAAAAAAATAATAATAATATTGGCCTATTAAAAAAAAGAATTGACGGTAACAAGAAAACGAAATTTGAGTTCCGCGGTTTGTTCTTTATCACTCGTTTGCACCACACCAAGTTGAAGTAGGCCTAATAGATTATCCTGGTTTAGGAATTGGATTCTGCCATGACAAATATTAAGACTTCACGCTGTGAATTCGTTTTATTTGCCGTGGCTTTTAATTTGAAAAGAGTGAACGAGAGGTGATTTATTTCCCCTAGCTTCACGCAGGATAGCTGAAAACGCGCAACTCTACATTAACTGTTTAGTTAACCCTTGTCTTTAAGATTAGATCCAAGCGTTTGGGTACATGGAAGATACGATGACAGTGTACTTATTCAGCTATTGCCTGCTGGAAGAAGGAGATAGGTTAGCAGTGGGCTAATTGCAGCCTTGACAAAGCTAAGGTGAGTAGATCTTAAGGATTCATCCCATCCCCAATTACCTTTATTGAATGTTTGTTTTTTAACCTTGATTTAAAAAGTATACATATATCAGTAGGTATACCATGTACCCAGCCTTGTATTTGGAGACCTAGTTTTTCATGGGACATGCGAATAATGCACCAAAGGAAGATTCTTATCATCAGTGCATTGTGTAAACAGACCAGCCCATATGAGCTTAGTGAGGGATGCGTCTTTAGTGGCACGTATGCACCACTTGGACTGGAGTGTTTCTTCCGATTACGATTAAATGCCTGAGATCCTAATTACACTTCTGGTACACAACACGACTCGATTCGGACCCTAACCAATCTCCCCGTATTTGGGGATTGCACATTTTTTAAGGATCGCATTGTTTAATTGTAATGAAAAGAGAGAAAACAATAGATGTTGTGTAGGAAAATCCACGTATTAAGTTACCAGTATTTGGGTCAGGAAAAGCATGACAATAAACTAGCCACCAGTTATGTATTGCGTAATGAGTGGAATTAATAACTGAACTTGAAGATATTACACGCAGATTGATTACTTCCACCCCACGCATGTTTATGCTGTCTATTGATGTGATCAATTATCTGTCTGTGTCTGATTGGATATTCTTTGAGTGGCCTCCAAAACACTTTTTAAACTTTAAAATACTGTTTCTCTGCAATAACTCATTATTTGATAACATCATTTATTTTATATAAGAATCATGTCCCACCTTTTTTTCTGGGGCATTTGAATTGTCCTGGCTCAAGTCATATTCTTTTTTTTTTTTTTCAGATGAAGAAGGATTGGACATGCCGTTGCCAGGTTATGACCAACATACTTACAACATACCCCTACACAGGTGAGTACTGAGTAGTAAAAGTCCATTAGAATTTCGAAATTAACTGTAAATGTATATTATCTTTTATTATCAGCATAATGGAGGGTGATTGTAGACCAAGACACAATAACCCATTTATTAAAGCGACATACATTAATAAAGATACAAAATACAGATACAATAACATTTCTCCACACTCATTTTGAGGCTTCACCCCAAAACCTCTTGGGAATCATTTCATGTTATGGACCATTTTCTAGGCTTGTCTGGTGAAGCAATCCTGTTGATCAAATTGTCGTCCTGCTTGCGTGTTGTGACCATTGAAAGACGATTTGGATGACAAACTGCTGCTGATTTGGGTGCCGAACAATGGGTAGGCTGGCATCTCTGGAATGATGCATTTTCTAGAGAGCCTCAGTTGTGATGGTCAACAAACCAAATGTCCAAATGGACAAAGTCACAAGCTACGGTGTGAGGAACGAATGAGAATTTAATAATAATGTAGTAATCCCTCCTTAACCGGATGTTTGCTTTATTTACAGATATCACAAGATAATAACTTACCATTTACAATATGGAAATACCTTGAGGGGCTACAGGAAATACAGCCATCTGGCATGGCACGAAGGGTAACTCAGCGCTTTCAGAGTGAATTTGAGGGTTAAAAAGGCAGTGATGCATTTCATAGTTTGTTGCAGATCCTTCCTCATTATATTATGGCATTAACTGGCTGGGGACATTAATAGCTTTGAGAGAGACCCATATCAGGTAGCCCTTGGGCCTACTTAGAAGGGAGTGTTTGTATATGACCTTTCTGCAGCAACATGGTCTTCTAACTATGTTGATAAAGACTGGTGAAAGGCTATGGAACATCTGGGGTTAAATGTTGAGGAGCGTAGTATGCTATATGCTAACTGACATGCGAGGCGGGACCCCTTGTATGTGCCAACTTGAGAGGTTGTTGTAATGCTGGTGTTGTCCAGCAAGGGTCAGAGATGAGCATGCAGCAGTTGGCCTCAGAAATAGCATTGGAAATATATATAATGTGGCGGTGCACCTGCTTTGTTGATAAGATTGCTAAAGAGTATTGCATGTACGGTTTATTTTGTTTCTCGTAAATCAATGTTCCAAAAAGTAACTGGAGTGGAAACCCAAGTATGTTTAAGTAAATCTTAAACATGTAATTTAATCCAAGACACTGCACCTTTAAGACGTTTCTGGGACTTGGGAGGTGTGTGTGTGTGTGTGTGTGTGTGTGTGTGTGTGTGTGTGTGTGTGTGTGTGTGTGTGTGTGTGTGTGTGTGTGTGTGTGTGTGTGTGTGTGTGTGTGTGTGTGTGTGTGTGTGTGTGTGTGTGTGTGTGTGTGTGTGTGTGTGAGTGGGGGTCATAGGAAATGCAGTTATACAATACGTGTTTTAATGTTCAATTAAGCTTTTTAGGGGAACATAGGTATTCCATTTTTATTTGTTTTATTCCTAGAGCTAAATACATTAATAGCAATAGAGCTTTCCGAGTAATAAATTATCACACTCAACACACTAAAGTCTTCAACAGAAGTGCTTTATTTTGCATAATTAGCATGGGTTGTGAGTTGAGGACGACCTCTATATCCCTGAGCGTCACAGGATTGGCCCCTGCTGTGATATAAGAGCAACCACTGTTCTGTTTTTGTAGGAGATAACGTAATGCAAGCCATGCTTTATCACTGCAGGGTTTGGCTGAGGCACAGTGGCCCTCATTGAGTCCATCTTAAAACCTCTGACCCACAGTCAATTTAGGGTCAACTTAATCCGATGGGCGGGTTCTGCCTGGATTTATCAAGTGTGTTCTATCAAGCTATTGGAATGTTTTGCTTTGGTAAAAACATGCTTTTGAATGGTGTGGATTCTATGTATAGTTTTACTTTTCAATCCAAAATTGTTCGTCTGCAAATGTAACAAATATTCACTTGCGTCATGGTTACTGTTCATAAGGTTGTGGTGTTCAACGTTTTATTTAATTTCTTCAAACGTTTTATATAATTTATGATCAGGGAAGGAAAGCTTTTGAGGAACTACTACCGGTCATTGTAGTTCAATGTGGAACTGGCGAAGCACTGATATAGAGATTATTTTAACTCAAATTAAAACACTGACAGATAAGCTTTCACAGTCGTCCTATTTTCAACGCCAGGATGTTGCACCATAGCATGTACCATTTAAAGTTACTCGGCTTTTGCACTTTTGTAGTTTTAGTGTGTATGAATGTATGGCAATTATGGATTAACTTGGACGTCAAGGTCAATAAAAGAACGGTGTCAATAATGAACAATTACAAAAATAAAACAGATACATGCACAACATATTTTCAATAATTGAAATGTTATTTTTCATTAATATTATTTATAAAATACATAGGATAAAAACATAGCTCTTTCTCATGATCGTTTCTCGATGATGCATATGAACATCATACATTTATGTAAATGATCAAATGTTTGTTATTTTGCTGTAAACAATCATTAACAATGTTAATAACCAATGAACATAACATAACCAACAAACAAACCCCTTTTTGTTGTTCTAAACATTTTCTCAGAGCAGCAAACTTCTGGTGGTCATCGTTGCAGATAAAAGAGGAAGTACAGACAAAATGGATGAAGGAAGTAGCTTAAAATAAGGAAGCCTTAAAACAATCCCCCTTAAAACAATTCCACAGCACTATATAAACTGCATAACTTGCTATGAGTTGCAGTATTACAGAGGTTTTTCAGAAACTGGAATTCTTTGTCACATTCCAGGAATAAAGATTTTTCAATTCATATTTTCAGTAAAGGCTATTTGTTATGCAACAGAATGCAAAGTGACCTATTCACATCCTGTTCTGGTGGATGACAGTTAAGTGCAACAGTTAAGGACTGAAAGTGCACTACAAAGGAGTACCAGTGTCTGACAAGAAAGTACATAGTAAGTGAAGCAAACATTCTGGATTGTATTTATCTTATCTACGTCTGTTTAGTATACGTTAACTACAGTTCATTTAAAGTGTATGAATAACTGCAAGCAAAATAAGTGTAGTTATTTTAAATGTGGTAGCTATACATTTTATGACATTAATTTAGAATTCATTGTTCTTTAAAACTTTACTTATGAAAGTTTTTCTTACAATGATTTTGCATTGCCCATTGCTTGGTTTTCAGGTCTTTCTGTGTTTTTAGTTCTCCAAACATATTAAACATATTGGTTTTATATCTGCACTCAGATTTAATAATCATTAACTTTTGGCCCAATATGGTTGAAACGTTAAGATATGTTCTTGTTAACTTTAAAAGACGCAAAATAGAACTGGTATATGGGGTTACATCTTACTCTCTTCTTCAATGGGGCTTACATTACACTTCCTAAAACATGTTTAGTTCTAGATTAACGTTAATGAATCCTCTTAGAAAATACACAAAATGATGCTTTGAGAAAATTAAATATGTATTTTCACTATTAGTTTCAGTGCTACACAATTATGTTAATTAAATATAGACCTCAATATAGCCAACTGAAATAACAACCTAAATTCCACAAAAAAACGTTTTTATGAACACCATGTTATTGTATTATCTTATGAATATAGAATGGCGACTTATTAATTTACAGATTTATATGATGATCTTATATAATATTGTGCAATATGGATTGTGCTTGAATATAGAAAACTTCAAAATGCATTTGAAGTTGCAGTTATTCAATGTTTAGAAATAGTTTAAGGAAAAGTGTTCCAATGAATGTATATTATACTAAGTTACACTCAATTAGGGAATATTATACTAAGTTACACTCAATTAAGGTATCTTATACTAGGTTACATTCAATTAAGGTATCTTATACTAGGTTTCATTCAATTAAGGAATATTATGCTAGGATACAAACATATTCTACACACATAAAGTGCTTTTACCTATGTGCAATACATAGTTATTATGAAGTGTAATTTTCATAACAGAAATAATTGTGTCAGTGCTACAGTATCAAGAATATATTTTTGTGAAACATATATTTTGATTCGAGTCTTGGGTGATAAATTAGAGTTGCCAGCTTCTAAATTATATTAATAGTTAAATAATTCCATGGCTTTCCTGTTGATAGTAGATGCAGAAATATCCTAATCCATGATATTGTTTTGTTTACCATATTTTGTTTCAGAATCCATATCAGTAAGGTACAGTGAAAGCATAGGGAGAAGTATCAGGGCAGACTAGTGAGTGGAAACCGGTAGTTGTTGTCACTACCATTGTTTTGTTGTGTTGCTGATTCATGAAGCAAACGAAAATGTCTATATTAGGCTGTTTTTGTTTTCTTCTCATCTGGTTATAAGAACACGTGACTCATGTTTTAAGGCGTGATGTGGTAACCCAGGTGCATCGTTGATGGTTGTGGCTTATGTTACTAAGTGTAAAAGAAATTAAGCCATGGCTCCATGTCGCTATCAACCCTAAACGTTAATCGCTGCTGTGGGATGCACTAACAGGAATTAGGAGTTTATTTTTAACCAAATGATTGAATGATACATTATGAATTACTGTCCCTCAGAAAGAGCAAGGGTGCATGTCGATTCAGGATTTTGACTGTGTTTTTATCTAACACTGTTTGGCAATTAATAGAGCTGATGCCCCTTTGGCGGGCAATGGAAGCTAATACATACTGAGTGTATGTAAATCCAATGACAATAAATATGAATACTAATGCACTGGAATGTCTCCCTTGCTTGATAAAAATAGCATGTAGAAATTACCAAACAATTGAAGTGTCTTTACCCAAAAGTAAATGAGGACCAGGAAGGAAACGTAAATCCTGATTTCATTTCTTTTTTTTCTTGTCTAAACTGGTCTTCCAATAACATAAACCCTATGTAAACCTTTGAGCCAACCATGTATTCAACAATGTCTGGGAGTACAGCTTGTGATGTCCCTTGATCCGCTGAAACAAATCGCTGGATGTTAACTTGAAATGACACTTCCTATTTTTATTCCACTTGATAGGTCAAAGGCAATTTATCGAGTGGAGTCCATTGAAAACAGCTAAAAGGTACAGTTAGAATTTTAATTGTATCATGTCAATCTTTAAAATTGTTTTCGTAAGGGAAAATACATTTTGGATCCTTATTAAGCTTTATCAGTCTATAGCTTCTCAACATGTTGACAACAGAACAGTTGTCAACAACTGTTCTGTACATATCTCTACCACTCCCTTCATTGCTAGTTTTCAGGTCGGTCAGATAGATAGCTTCATTAGATGTATCTGTTATTTAGTTAAAGGAGACCTATTATACCAGCCGTAATTAGCCGTAAACAAGCCGTTTTGGAAATCTGCCTCTTCTGACATCACAAGTTGTCTTGTCGACCTAGATGTTTGTTGGATAGAAGAGCAACGTTTGCAAGAGACCACTGGGTAGGCAGATAGACTGATCTATCCAGCACACATCTAGGTGGACACGACCACTTGTGATGTCAAAATAGGCCGATTTTAAAAACGGCTTGTAAAGGCTAATCACACTCACACCCGGCGGTATAATATGTCACCTCTAACGGTTATCAGTCGAAACGCTTGTCAACATGCTGTTCTGTAGATATCGGTACCATTCCCTTCATTGCTCGTTGTCAGGCGGTTCAAATAGATGGCGTCATTAGATGCATCTGTTATTTAGTTCAGACGACGACATCTTTATCCAATCCTGGTGGGTTTGTTAAATAGATAGAATCATTTCGATGCATCCGTGACAACATCTTTATCCAATCACGGTACAGGAGGGATTCGGGGACTACGTCCATCGCCAAAATGGCCGACAACGTGAGCTCCCTGCCCTTCTTCTACGGCAACATCACCCGGGAGGAGGCGGAGGACTACCTGCGCCAGGGCGGCATGTCCAGCGGCTCCTACCTCCTGAGGCAGAGCCGCAACTACCTGGGCGGCTTCGCGCTCTCCGTGTCCCACGCGCACAAGTGCTACCACTACACCATCGAGCAGGAGGCGGGCAACACGTACGCCATCATCGGGGGCAAGAGCCACCGGGGCCCCGTGGACGTCATCGACTACCACTCCCAGGAGACAGACGGTCTGGTGTGCCTGCTGAAGAAGCCCTGCAACCGGCCCAAGAACATGCAACCCAAGGCGGGGCCCTTTGAGGACCTCAAGGAGAAGCTGATCCGCGAGTACGTCCGGCAGACTTGGAGCCTTTCGGTGGGTCTGTCGGTTGAACTTGACTCCTAACCACTGATACAGGATTTTGCTTTGGAGTTTTTTTTGTCATTTGTCCGGCAGTCATGCTTATTGTTGATTTGTTATTTGTATATATATATATATATATATTTATATATGTATATGTGTGTGTGTGTGTGTGTGTGTGTGTGTTTGTTTGTGTGTGTGTGTTCGTGCGTGCGAGCCTGCTTGCGTGAGTGCGTGCAGGCGTGTGTGTGCGTACGTGAGCGTGTGTGGTTTTGGTAAATAAATCTATAGGTACATGTGAATAACCTTAGTATGGCTCCTTCATAACAATGAAGTTATGTTTGCGTCTTTGTTTCACAGGAGACGGAGCTGGAACAAGCCATCATCAGCCAGAGGCCTCAGCTGGAGAAGCTCATCGCCACCACGGCCCATGAGAAGATGCCCTGGTTCCACGGCAAGATCACCCGGGAAGACTCTGAGCCCCTGCTGCAGAACGGACCCCGCATCAACGGAAGATTCCTGTAGGTTGTTGGGCAGTCTAGCATCCACCTGCCCTCATTGGTCGACCACGTTGTCACTCAATGTACTCGAAGTGTGGTGCATCCCAGTGTTATAAATAGGTTGTGGGTAGGATTCAGGAGTTGTAAAGCAAGGGATCAGTAGATAGTGGAAGAGGGGACGATTTTTTAGCTAAACAGAAAAATTCCCTCACTTAAAGCGGTAATTTCTCACAAATTACACTAAAATAATCGCTTTTTTTTAAATCTTACACTGGCAAAATCCAACACAACCTAACAGCATGAAAGGTTACTGAATTCCCCCCTGGGTAACACAATGATAAACATTCAATTAGAAATACAACTACTAGCTAAACCTTCCTCCTATCCTCCTCCCTTATAAACATTGCCTTTTCACTCAGCCGTGTGTTTTATCAGATGGCGGGAGCATTCTTCACTTCTAGTAAACGAACTGAAGGCTGAGACTTACGTGATTGGTCTCAGACGAGTAGACGCAGCAGCGAGCTGTGGTTTCCGCTGTAACTTCCTGAACTAGCCAGAGGCCTAGCGAGGGTAGACAGTATATGGTTGGGCGAATGCTGTCTACACATGGGAGAGCAGATACAGATACAGTCCGTATAGGCGCTGTATACTTATATCTAAAGTATATTGTGCATTTTTGGCAATATATTTAATAAAGTGTTATATATATTATTATTTTTTTATGGATGATATGATAATTGATATATTATATTATATATTAGATCATACATATGTATATATATATATTGCTAAAAATTCCAAAGATACTATAGATACATGCATACAGAGCCTATACAGACATATGTATATCTGCTCTCCCATGTATACCCTCTAGGTGTGTTTAGTGTGTGCGTGTATAGTGTGTATATATATATATATAAATATGTCCACTGAGGTCTTTCTCCCTTTCCTTCTGTAGAATCCGTCAGAGGGATGCCAGTTCGTACGCCCTGTGCCTGTTACATGAAGGACAGGCCATGCACTATCGCATCGACAAAGACTCGTCTGTCAAACTCTCCATACCAGAAGGCCGGAAATTTGACACACTGTGGCAGGTAGGCATGCAACGTTCGGGGGCTTGCACACACTGCCCCAACTTACGCCAACACTCGACCTTCATCGACACCTTGATCCAATCATGCCAAGATGCACTGTCAGATGTGGATTCCCACGTTGGATATTTTTTGCTTTTTCCACTGTTGTTTAGCATTATGTACTGGAACATGTGCTTCAGCTCTGGTATTAGGTTTCCACTGTTAACTAAAGCATGCCAATGCCGGATTTAAGCCTTTGGACGCAATTGGACAGACCTGCAACCAATCATAGCAATAAAACCACATCAGTGTGCCACATCAGCGGCAGCCATCTTGGGTGGTTTATAAAAATGGCTGTCTGGAGTTGATTCCTTCTCTGATTCAATGGTATGGCATGTATGGAATCAATACCAAATGAAACTGACACACAAAAATACCTTGTACTTCCATGGTCTTTGACACCCCGAATGAAGTAATCTGAACAAAGGAATCAAACACAGATTGGATATATGTAGGCTTTTAATGTGAGCAATTTGGAGAAATACAAATGATGTAAATCGAAAGTAACAAATCCTCTCTTTCTGCAATCAACTGTGGTTTACCAGTAACTTCTTTAAATATTTAGGTTCCTCTTCAAGTACTTTATGTTGCTTTTGTAACATTTTAAGATTCAGCACAAATAGTATGTAACATTTTTTTTTTCTAGTCAGCATCAACAAAAAGTTGCTCTGAATAGTCCCCAATGTGTTGGTATCCATTTGACAAATTCTTATATAATCAAATCAAAAATTCACCTAAATCGCCACATACAATCTTTAGACCAAGCCTCACAAAAATCATCCAATATAATTTGTTTTATTTAGTTCCATTTGAGAAATATTGGCCAATAAAGTTGGAGCAGTTAGCCAATTTTTCTTATATGACCATTTTGTTATTGTATAAAAAAGACATACGACTATTATTTGGTGGATACGTATCCCCCACTACCCATAAACCCAAATTGTGGTACTGCACCCAAAGGTGGCGCTATGAACTAGCCTTTTTTCTCCTTACTAGATTGACTCAAAATTCTTTCATCATATTAATCTCTAAAATCAGATGCATCTTTTTCACCCTGGTCTTCTGCTCTAAAAATATTTACTTTTCCCCCAATTTCATAGAAAAGCCAAATGTCCACAGTCTCAACCCATTTTGACTATATGACCATTTTGTTATTGTATAACTACCATACGGCTATCATTAGGTGGATACCATTAATAGTGCAAATTTTCAGATCTGTACCATTTTAAGAAAGCCCTTAATTCTCTTGTGAAATGTGTGATTGGAGTTTTCTTGATGTTGCGTGCTTATCAATGGACATTTTCACCATGTGAATGAGGCTTTGTGCAGTTCAGGAAAGTCAGTGGCTCAACGGGATAATGCCGTGCACTGGTGATCCTTAGGTTGAGAGTTAGAATCCTGATTAGAGCATTATGAACAAGCTGAACATGACCTTCTGTCATTGCCACTCATTTAAGAAACACAACATTGAACAGCACCTGAAATTCATCAGGCAATCAACATTTCGGCTCATTAGTTTCCAAGAATCGGACTGCCAAGACACAGTATGGCATTTAAGGGGAACTTCTTCGTCAACCATTTTTCCTTCATAATTAACTCTGTCATACTTATATTACTTTCGTGTGTTCTTGACTGCAAATGTTTAATTGCCCCAGAATCTCAAAGATTTTTCAGGTATATGCTTTGAAGAAAGCCCTTAATTCACTTGAGAATTGTGTGATTGGTGTTTTCTGGATGTTTTGTGCTTATCAATAGACATTTTGAGCATGTGAATGAGGCTGCAGTTCAGGTTTATAAGTGGAACATCTTTCCTTAAATATGACAATTATATGTTATATTTATATATCTTCCATTAGTGTGTTCTTGACTTTAATTTTGCTTTAATTTTAATCACCGCTTGTGGTTATATTTATTATTTTTCTTATTAAAAAGGTCAAATTTAAATTAGACATATTTCAATAACAAAACGATAATGCTCAAGCTTCGACGGGGCATAATGCTCTCACTGATATGAACTCTGTCCACAGCTGGTGGAGCACTATTCCTACAAACCAGATGGCCTTTTGTGTGTCCTGACCCAGCCCTGTTCACGAGGGGACGGAGACTTTGGTAAATAAAAATATAGATACCCTGAATCAAGAAACACTACAATTTATCTTGGTAGTTTCTGTCTAAGACACATGGACAAAGGATTGTACCTACATTAACACCCACGTTCATCAGTAACATACACAAATATACACAATAAACACAAATATTATAATATATCTTTGTTGTATACAGGGAATGGGTTAACCTAGCAATTGTAAGTGCTTGGTTCTTGTTTCTATAAATATCTTTACTGTACCGTCAGCGATATATTTTTGTTTCTCTTTCTTCTGACAAATGTACTGATTGTAAGTCGTCCTTCTGGATAAAAGCACCTGCTAAATGCCCCTAAATGTAAAGGTAAATGTATAATATATGTATGCATAATGTATATATAATATATATATATCCAAAAATATAATCAATCAAATATCTTTACATTTCTAGGTAATATAGCACCGTCTCTGCCACAAGATCACCCTGTAAGTAAACACAGCACAACACAATGTACGCAATGGAGTATGTGTGTGTTTGAAAGTGGGGCAAACTAAGCCATTGCATGAGTAAGAAACGCCCTTTCAAATAAGTGTTGAAAGTGTAAGTAAGAAGCAGAGAGCGTGTTGGGGGGGGGGGGGGGGGGGGGGGGGAACAACACACGACTGTCCCCCGAGGGGGGCCAGTGTGTGGCATGAGTGTTGTGTGTTATTTCACCAACAGTGGTGGGGGCGGGCAGATAGCCTGACAGGAAGTGGTAGTGGGAGGGGCACCTGCACATCTGGAGCTCCTCTTCATGAAGTTGTAAACAATGAACACATTGTCCCCGGCCTTGTGCCTGAAAAAGTGGGATCTCTTTGGTATCAGGTGTTATCCCTGTCGATTGATCCCAAAATCGACTGCCTACCAAGTTCTCAATTCAATGTAAATGTGAAAATATACATTTAATTATGTAATGAAGAAAGCTGCAAAACGCTATGAGATAGAGGAGGATTTATGGGTTGATTAATGCTCTCAGGAAGATGAAGAAACAATTGGTTATGTAAACTGCTGAATATCAGCACATACATTTTAGTGACTGTTTGTTGTTCAAAAGATGTACACATTGGTTTTAATTAGAGCTGTCAGTTAAACGCGTTATTAACGGCGTTAACGCAAACCAATTTTAACGGCGTCGATTTTTTTAGCGCGCGATTAACGCAAATCTTTTATTAAAAAAAAAAAATAATAATAATAATAATAATTTTTCTTTGGCTCAAAACAAAGAAGCAGTAGCCTGACTGCTATGTTCAAATGACATTTGTTCAAAGCAGTCTAAAGGACTGCTTAGATTTTGATTGCACTATAGGCTCTTTTTTTGTATCTTCCTGTTTTGATCAGTATATGCCAATGTTGTTATCAATAAAAAATAATTTGTACAAGGCAAGCCGATGCACTTCACCATGTTGATAAGAGAATTAAAACGAGAAGAATTAATGGGACACAGAAATCAAGGGATATTTAGCATAGAAAACGAATTTGCGATTAATGTGAGTTAACTATGACATTAATGCGATTAATCACGATTAAATATTTTAATCGCTTGACAGCTCTAGTTTTAATACCTAAAGACTTCTCTTGGTGACCACGCCCTTCATAATCGCATCCAAAGGTTAACCTAATCTTCTGTGAAAATCTGCTCCTCAGGGAGGGGCAGCCAGTGGATTTTTCTCCAGACTCAAAAATTACTCTGTTCCCATACCTGGGCGGAAAAAGGTGCGTCAACACGACTGTCGTATTACAATTGTGCGCAAACATCACAAAGTGTTACTTTTTAAACTAATCCCATTGGCAGACTTTCTTGGCTCTTCTTGTATTCATGCTGAATAGACTATTTGTATCAGTAAATACTGTATGAGATGGTCAGGCAGAAGTTGCGGACTACCGTTAAATTGAATAATCTCTCCCATCAGTTTACTTGAAGTTCATCGTTTTGAATTGATGATGTCACAAAATCTAAAGATTCAAGGAAAAATCGATTCAATGATCTGTTTTGATGATGCCATTTTGACACTTTATCAATATCTTTGATACACTGAAAGATTTGGGGAGGATCGCGCAACAACACAACAGACAATCTTAATCCTTACGAAGCTAACATACCTCACTATGGATCGAGCAAAGGTAATTAGTGCGCCTCGTTCCTTTCTTAAAGACTTCAAGTGAAATACTTAAATTCTAGATTTAATAATTAAATTGTTTATATCATAATAATAAAGATAATAATAAGAATAATAACAATTATTATTTTTATTATTATTTTATAGTAATATAATATAATTGAGCTTGGCAGCTAAAGGACCTATCGGCTGCTAACATCCCCCCCCCCCCCCCCCCCTGTGTGTGTGGGCCCAGAGGCCATGCCTATGGACACGGAGGTGTACGAGAGCCCCTACGCAGACCCTGATGAGCTGAGGAACTCGGTGGTGCTGCGGGAACACCTCATCCTGGAGGACGGAGAGCTGGGCTCCGGGAACTTTGGAACCGTCCTGAAGGGCACCTACAAGATGAAGAAGTGTGTAGTCGCATTTCTCTCCCTCTCTCCCTCTCTCCCGCTCGCTCACTCACTCACTCACTCACTCACTCACTCACTCACTCACTCACTCACTCACTCACTCACTCACTCACTCACTCACTCACTCACTCACTCACTCACTCACTCACTCACTCACTCACTCACTCACTCACTCACTCACTCACTCACTCACTCACTCACTCACTCACTCACTCACTCACTCACTCACTCACTCACTCACCCACCCACCAACCCATTCTTTCGCTCTCACTCTCTCTCTCTCTCTCTCGCTCTCTCTCGCTCTCTCTCTCTCTCTCTCTCTCTCGCTCACACACACAGATTTATATAGCAATTTCACATTCAAAAACACAAATACAATAGTAAACATTATCAAATATCAAATATTAAGACACATTAAAACATTCAACATTCTCCTGGCTTCACTAAAGCCTCCATAACCAATATCATTTGTCAGAATCAATTTGTTGGGCAGATTCCTCCTAAGAGCATTTCACCTGAAAAGTAGGCGTCTACTCACGTCTTTCCTTTTCCCCCGGCAAAACCGGCCCAGTTCAAATCTCATAAATCCAAACAGCCCACAGACTGTGCTACGCAACAGAGAGTCAGGAAGGTTCCCATTGTACAAGTAAACCTACTGTTCACCTGGGATACATGCATGTCAAACGCACAACAACGCATCAGCCCTTCCACCTCCTGACTCGACCACTTGCTCCACCACTCCAGGGCCCAGAAGCAGGTCGCGGTGAAGATCCTGAAGAACAGCGACAACGACGGGGCGATGCGTGACGAGATGCTGCGGGAGGCCAACCTCATGCAGCAGCTTGACAACCCCTACATCGTCCGCATGATCGGCATCTGCGAGTCGGAGAACCTCATGCTGGTCATGGAGCTGGCTGACCTGGGCCCGCTCAACAAGTTCCTCCAGAAGAACAGGCATGTTTTCAATTCAATTTTGTTTGTACAGCCCTTAATCAACATTAAAGTTTCAAAGGGCTTAACAGGCCAAATAGTTTCCTCTATTCGTCCCTTTCGTAAACTTTTTGAGTTAAATATGGATTTGAATGTGTGTTCGTACCTCATCCTTTTACCACGGTTTAATACCCAGGGCAAGCAGGAGTAAATTGAACTTGAGTGACATATCCACAAACGAAGCCTGGACCTGATATAAGATAAGATAGATGGTACTTTATTACTCCTCGAAAGGAAATATGGGCTTTACAGCAGAAAGTACAGGATGGTAGTAACATTTTAAATATTAGAAATTAAAAACAAAAATTCAACAAAGAAAATACAGAAGATAAGTCCACACGCAATAGTAGCAGAGATAAAGAGTGAAAATAACAAAGGTGGTACTGTGGATTTGTCCTCTACAGATATTTAAGCGTGAAGAACATCACTGAGTTGGTGCACCAGGTGTCCATGGGCATGAAGTACCTGGAGGAGAACAACTTTGTCCACAGGGATCTGGCGGCCAGGAACGTGCTGCTGGTCACACAGCACTATGCGAAGATCAGTGACTTTGGCTTGTCCAAAGCTCTCACCGAGGAGGAGAATTACTATAAGGTGATGACTCAGTTGTTGAAAGATGGTGTTTTTTGGCTTTGGCTTTGGCTCACATACTCGAGCCCGATACACAGTTCTGCTAATAGTTCTAGTTCTTAACGTGTTAAGGAAGCGGAAGAGTGTTTCCGACCAGGAAATGTACATTAACCAATAAGCAATTCCAAAAAACACAATCGCAAGACAGATTCTGCTCCCTTGGAAAAAGTTGAAAATGTAAAACGTTAATTTGAAAAATAAGTTCAATAATAATTGACTGCTGAAAAGCAGTTGGGATAACTGAAAATATAGATCTTGACTGCAACTGCGTTTGTTTCAATTAAGGGCGTTTGTGAAGAACACTGGTGCCTTTTCGTGTGCAATTCTTTTGCAGATTTTGTGTACCTTATTGTTTTTTGTGTTTCTCCTTCAGTCTAAAGGTCATGGGAAGTGGCCTGTGAAGTGGTACGCACCAGAATGTATGAACTACTTGAAATTTTCTTCAAAAAGTGACGTATGGAGTTTCGGGGTCTTGATGTGGGAGGCCTTTTCACTCGGGCAAAAACCCTACAAGGTAAACATCGTTCTCTATTGAGAATCTAAATGAACTCACTGATTGGAAGCACTTTCAATACAAGTAGTATCGCGGCAACACCAGTGAAAGGTGTGCTGCTGCATTGTGGGAAACGGCTATTAATGGGAATGGGACTAATGGATGTTATGCACAGGGGATGAAAGGGAATGAAGTCATGCAGATGATTGATAGTGGCAGGCGCATGGAGCCTCCAGCCAACTGTCCAGACGAGATGTATGACCTCATGAAGAAGTGCTGGATATTCAAGTAAGAAATCGGATATTTTCTTCATTTCAGGGTTACACTGATTGTAATACATTTATTCGTATATTGCTTCTCAAAAGCACTTAACACGATGTAAAAGACAAAATACAGGAGAAAATGTAAATAAATTAAAAAAAGAAAATGTAAATAAATAAATTATTAAATCATTTGAAAGCAATACAAACTGAAGAAGAAAGAGGGGATGAGGGGTGTGGGGTTAGCTGATAAAAGCCAATTTAAAAAAGTGATAGTGAATTTTAGTGATGTTTCGCTGGAACATATTAGAAGAGACACATTACCGCTATAATTGTTTGTGTAATATGTATGCCGTTTTTTTTCTAAAGGTTTGAGGAAAGGCCTGGATTTGCAGTGGTTGAGCCAAGACTAAGAGATTTCTACTATGACATTGCCCAGTGATGGTTTCATATCATCCTCTACTGTTACACGAATAAAAAAAGGACCATGCATTGCAGAAGAGGAACTGTTAGTAACCCCCTATAAAATAAATTCCAAATGCTCGTCTGTATATATGCTCTTACCTTTTATATGTAGTTTTACAGGGAAACCATGTTTGATTGCTTTGTTATGGGTCATTTGAGGCATTCAGATATGCGCTAATACTATGTTGGAATGCAACACTTTGGATGAACTTCGTATGAAGTAGTCTACATCTAGCTTTGTCCCATAGTTGGTACTTTGATATTAAAGCATGAATCTCAATGTATCAACTATGGGACAAATATATGTAAAGGAGATCTTATTAACTAATGCTTCCTTTCAAACTAACTAAATGTAAGAAAAATTAAGCATGTGCCTTTTATGCGTGTTTGAAGTTTAGAAAAGTATACAAGTCCACGGGCAAAGATGGCCATAGGAGTGTGCTTGCAATTGTAATATAAACAGTAATTAGGACGAAAATGTGTATGCCATATATGTGTATCTATAGTCAATAAAGTATTCTGCCTAAAGGTAGGGTAGGCGATTTGGAGAAGCTAGCCAAAGCAGGATACATTTTGAAAGTATCCAACCGAAGATACCAACCCCTCCCTCAGGTCGCATTTATGCAATATCTCACGAGAGGGAGTGCTGTTGTACTGAATATCAGCACGGCTGGGATTTGGTCATAGGTTCGAGGCCACAGGCCGGGTGCCAGACTTATTTCCTTCCCTTCGTACTCTTCTGATGACCATTATTAATTTAAATCAAATGTTATTTCAGGAAAAATGTCCATCTTTGCGGTGCAAAGTTTGTTGCGATCTGATTCTAAATTACATAAAGATCTTTAATAATAGTAACGGTTATTAAAACACCTGCAGAGCGGAGTGAACATGTATAGTTAATAGTCCCAGTGCTGTTATACTCTATATCAGCACTCAGGATGCTTCTCGTCCAATCTCATTACTTGGTCGGAACTAACTGTATAAACAGTACCCTACAAAAACTAGCTTTAGCAAGGTCTGCCTAGCCTTGGGCAATGCAGAGTCTCGCAGGTAGCGATGGCCAGCCCTGCAACAGATACAGGATTTTTGTATATTTTTTTGTCACTGCATTTGATTTATTGTGTATTTAATCAAATATGAAAAAATGCTTCTAAAATAAATTGCCTACCCCTCCTTTGATTTTATTTACTCAGCCCTCCCCTTTGTCATTCAATATTGCTTGACATGAAACATAGGTTTACACTTGAACCCCACGTTTTGCCTCGGGCATATGTTTAATGTTTACAGCGATGTCTAATCAGATATGCTGTTTAAATGATGAGATTCATATATAAACTCATTAACATATCCTACCATCGAACTTAGATGTAGCGTTTGGATTTTGTTGTTATAACAAACACTTTACAATTCAGAAATTCTACATTGCAAGTTGTCCATAACGATGAATTACCCCAATCCCATCATTAGCTCGTTGTAACAACGTGATCATGTTTTGCTGTATCCCCGATCAACACGTTTCAAAGTACCAAGGCGTGTCGCGGGGTTCAGAAAGCTTGTACGTGTTGGCGTAACTCGTGGGGAGGTGGACCATATTTCTACGTAGCCTGTTATTAAGGGTGTGTCTTCTGCGGGCACACTGTTACGTGACGTACATCTCTGTGTGAGAGACCCATGGTGCCAGCTGAGCTCAACGTAGCAGTCTCATGGTCGCCGCCGCCGCACACGGATTCATCTATTAGCTGTTATTTAGGGAAACGCAGCCATGGCAGCGGGCATAAAACAACGCTTCGAGAAATTTCTCAACGAGAAGAATTTAATGACGGATGTTTTGGCCAAGATTGAACAAAGAACAGGAGTCAGCAGGGTCTACATCTCGCTCGGTGAGTGTACAAAAACGATATGAAATGGAAAAAAACAAGGAGGAAGAAAGTATAGGCCCGCGGCGTGAGGGCGAAAGACATGCTTTGTCACACGGAAGAGACCGATTCCGACAGGAAACAGCAGTTGACATGCAACGATGAACGGTCTTAAAAAATTGACATGAGTTATTTATGAAGGTTTATATCGAGGCTGCTTTAAGGCTACGTATATCAGTGACTCAATGACTTGACGATCTGCCATCATGTGTTCCAGGGATCGTCGCAGTCGTCGCGATTTACTTGGTCATCGGCTACGGAGCCTCGCTCCTGTGCAATCTCATCGGGTTTGCTTATCCAGCCTACATATCGTAAGTATTCTATGTGTTGTTGACTCAAGCAGGCCCAGTTCAGCCCTTCATATCAACATCTTCTTTCATCACACCGCCCTCAGTTCACACACGCGTACACACGCACATTGTGCTCTACTGAATGTATGATGCTTAAAAATATTTGAACCTCAAATAGCATCATAGCTGTGTTGATCGGAGTTCCTGGTATAAAACAAAGGTATTCCTTATAACTGCATTTGTTTTATTGCAGTATCTGAACGTTGTCTAAGTTACTGCGAACACGTCCTGAATAAAATGTAATTTGATACAACAGATGTGTAGGCTATACGCCTCGCCTACTGGTGCTGTGTTAAAGTAGACGGGTCCATCGCTCTGTTCAAGATAAAAAACTAGGCTACTGTCGAAAGGATGCGTTACTAGAAAAGGACCACACCTTATCATTCACAGGATATCACATGTCTACAAAATATGAAACATGGACATTCATCTAAGTCTCTTCGATGAAGTCTTCCTCTTTCGTGACTTCTCTTTAATTTCAGGATCAAGGCCATTGAAAGTGCAACAAAGGAGGATGATACCAAATGGCTGACTTACTGGGTGGTTTACGGAGTCTTCAGTGTGGCCGAGTTCTTTGGTGATATTTTCCTCTCCTGGTTTCCATTCTACTATATGGGAAAGGTATTGGTTGTACTCAGCACCTGACTTGACATTATTTTTGTACTGTGCAGTTAATTGGAAGGTGCACACACACACACACAGCACTGACAAACGTCATCACCATGTCATTTAGTGTTGAGTTGTCGTCACCGGATTTGAGAGGTGTTGTTGCCCAGGATTCGGACATCGTTGCGAGAGAAGACTGTGCCAAATAGTACTTTCGGTCAAATCTCTCGTAACCATAACAATTCAAAACAATGATAGCAACCCATGCACCACTGCCTGTATACAATAACTTAACGGGATGCTATCCATTTCTATTTCCTATAATTAAATGGAATAAGGTTTTGTATCTAAAGTGATTCTCCCCTCCTCCCCAGTGTGCGTTCTTGGTTTGGTGCATGGCTCCCACTCCCTCCAATGGATCCGTGCTGATCTACACTCGCATCATCAGGCCTTTCTTCCTGAAGAACGAAACCAGGATCGACGACGCCATGAAGAACATCCACGACAAGGCGACCGAAGCTGCTGACAAATTTAAGGATGAGGGTAAGTAGCAGATTGGAGCTCTCTGCTTAACTTTTCACATTTAGATCATCAATGACTAATCGGTTCATCTTCTTCTGCTTCTCTTTTAAACTCACTTGTTAATGGGATAGGAATATGATATTGCGTAATAATTTGAATGCCAAATTATTTTTTGAGTTTGATATGGATGTTTATCCCTGACCAGAATTACGCTAGAACAAGATGAATATAGTTGGGCTATTGATTGGCTACAGGAGGGAAATTCTAAGTAATGAAAAGAGGCAGTCTTGTTCCCAGTGCATGTGATCTCAGAGGCTGAAACTTGCATTGACTGTCATATCTGTGATCTGTCTCACAGCCAAAAAAGCTACCGCAAACCTCATCTTTGAAGAGAAGAAGGCTTCCTAGAAGTGGAGTTCCTATGTCCGCAGTGGCGTCTGAAGAGATGACTGACTGTGCTACAACAAGATATATGTTGCCTTGGAATTGTTTAAATTATACTGGAATGTAACTTTGGCCATATTTCATAAAGCTACACTAATGGTCAAGATATTCAAATATTTAGTAAGGTTTTTAACAAGACAATTGGGTATGACTCATTTGAAGGCCAAAGAGTAATCTGCTGTCAGAACCTGCTTTGTGAATGTCAATAAAAACCTTTCTGACTTAAGCTTCTTTCTATGACTTGCACTTTTTCCCTCCTGCTATTCTTAGTCCTCTCTTTTTGAATATGTTTGCATCCTTTTTTGTTTATCAGATACATTGGTATATAAAGGATAAATATAGACCGTCAACAAAGTATAATATTTGTATGTATATTGTCTCACACATTTCCAACGTAGAGCTTCAAGTTCTGAGAATAGCCTCAGTGAATGGCACCATATTAGCCCAGTCCATTTGATCTTTTTGGTTGCAGGGCAGTCTTGCGATGCTTGCTATTTATCACGTATGGTGTTCATTGAACCTCTAGAGATCTGGCTCCGTGTGGTTCACTTGTTTATATGCTGTGGTTCTGATACACTCCCCCCATTGTCTGGTTGTTATTTTTTTCTGTGTTGCATAGTTTGGTTTGAATTTCTTCAGAAAACATAGGGGATGAGAAATGGCAGTTAAATGTTCCCAGTGCCTCACAAACTGGTCTAAATCTCGGATCCAAAGTTTTTATTTTTAAATCTCGTACATCTCATCAAAGGTCCCTCATTACCTCGTGCTAGTCCTCAGGTGTGCTGTCTGGACCAATAGAAACGTTCCTTTGACCCTAGCCCCTGTTGTGTGATGGATGTTGATATCTGACTTAATCTCATTGACTGGTAACTAAGCAGGACTTTGTGTCTCCTGGTTTTCTCTCGCTGTTTACCGTACTAGTATGATATCCTGCTACACAGTTGTGCAAAGTAATCCGTGCATCTGCAAATAATCCTGTGTTAATCGGTTTCAGATCAGTTCTGCGTGACCACACTGGCTTTCGTATTTACCGCCTTGACTGGTAATCTTCACTGTGAGGCTCATACACTGGTCGAACTGGTTTATATATTTTAATGGTTAGCCTCTCTCTCTTGTTGCGGTTTCTACTAGCCTTCTTTTTGCATATGTGTGCTCAATTTCTGGTTAGTGCAGGCGTTTTGCGGTCTTGGTTCCACATTCATCTGCTTATGAGTTTCTAGTAAACATCTACAATGCTTCACACATGCTAATTCTCTTGGACCTCGTCTGACAATTGCCTCCTGTTCAGCAGTTGTAATCGTAGGCTGGGTTTGTTGTTGAACAAGTCGTGTTATTCGACATGGATTGAAAACGTGCCAAGGGTGGCTCCAGCTCGTGGTAAATATCCGTTTTAGTGGGTGAGAGTATACAGACTTGCAATTTCAAAGCAATTGCAATTAGTCCATGGATCTTGGTAACAAATTGTTCAGCCAAATCTATTTTTTTCAGAAACCATGCAATGTTTGACCATTCTTTGTTCATAAATTGCCACCAATATATATGTTGTGTTACTGATGGATGTAGAACCTAGTTATTTACCTCTAAGATTTTCACGCAGATAAATGTATGTCACTATCACCGGATGAGGTTACAGAATGGTGATTGAATCTGGCTCACTGATGAAGGCCCTTGAACATGCAGTTCAAGGGTTACGAGCTGGGTATCAGTGACTAACTACATCGTCGGGATCTATGGGGATGCATACCGTTTATCGCCAAAGGTGTCGCCGAAGAGCACGAAAATTAAAATTTGTTTCAGAGATGTGATCAGCGATGAGTAAACCACGTTGTCTATGTTTTCATGCAAATCATGAGGGCTTATGCAAATTAGAACACTGCTCATAAAAAATTATCACAAATTCAAATTAAAGGTGTAAAAGCGTGTTGCACATTATTTGTCTGGTTTGTAAGTAAGATGGCAAATGACAATGGAGATAAAACAAGCTAGACGCGTCGACCCACGCAGACATTTATTTAGGCTACCATTTGCATCGAATTCAAATTGCAGAGCAATGTCCTACAGTGGACGGCCTTTTCCGGCTGATCCCAAATATACCAAACGGGTTTGACTTCAAGGGACTATGCAGAGATGCAATGATACTTGAACCAATGAAAACTCGCTAGTCAAATCCTCATACAAGTATTTAGTGACGTAAGGCCCTAACGCACGCCAGGAATACATTCCCGGTGTTTCACAGTACCACCATCAGCATGTAGTGGACTGGACTCCGAACAAGATGGCTCCATGCACTCCCGTTACTTGTGCCAAATTTGGATCCCTCCCTCAGCCAACCCCTTTCCCACTTCTCAGCAGTCAGTCTGTTATGCTCCGGTGCCCGTTGGAGACGCTTGCCTGGGCAGACACAATGGTCGAGCCCTACCTGTATGTTCAGTCTGACTCCTAGGGCATGCATCTACTTTCCCCACCCCACGCTTAAATCTCACTAGACCAAGACCATACCTAAGCATTTTACTCGTGTACTTGTACGATAAGATTTAATAAAAATAAACTGAATCTGAAAAAATATTGAAAAATTAAGGTGCAAACTGCATGAAGAAAACCTGTTTTGGCCTGCGGTTGATAATCAAATTGAGTAGCTTAGTAGCTGGAGGATGGAAAAAATAGTTAATATATTACGAAACATAACATTTTGTCAAACAAAACGATACAGACAGACTCAAAATTACAAGCGAGTACAGTGTTTGAGTTTAATGGCTTTATAAACAACTATATAAGTGAATTATCTTAAAAATTCATGCATTTTCAGTGTAAATTCATTTGAAATATAGAGCAAATTTATTTACAACAGTGTGAACTGTAACAGCAACTTTACTTAATTGGGCTGTTAACCAGAAATACACTTGGCTGCATAGAAGATTGATGACTACTGGTATAGAAAATAAAAAAATTGTAAAAGAAAAAAAAGATTTAACATGTCTTCTTCTTAAAAGACAAGTTTCTTCAGACTGATTTAGTAAAAAGTCAGTTCTTTCCATTTTATTGATGTAGACACACAACATAACAAGAACTGGACACTGGTAAATCAAAAGGACTAAAGCTAAAGAACTATACCAACGGAATCATTTCCCATTCCCAGAAAGGTACATTCTGAATATCATTACAGTAACTACAAAAACTCACTGATATACTGACAACAAAGCCTGAGTCGATGGATAAAGGTTGAATTACAATAACAAATCCAAAAGCCTGAGAGGAAAAAGACCATTTGATTCATTATAAACAATAATTTACAAGTGGATTATTCATGGTAGTCACATGATCAAAAATTCCGTACTAGTAATTAAATACTTCACGTAAGATAGGAAAATAGAGAACTAAAAATGAATGAAAACTACAGTAAATGAGGTACAGGACAGCTTGAGCCCAAGCAACTTCAGACCAAAAATCATTTTAGTCAACTCCACACATGATCTGTAAATCACTCTGATAAACATAATCATTTACTTTGTATAGTCATTTGTTGTTTGATTAAAATGGAACTTAAAAAAAAAAAAACACGAAAGGGGGGGGTAAAAGAAACATAACAGTCAAATGCAGAATCCAGTGTCAAGGGCCAGAGAATGTGAGGCAGCACCCAAGGTCATCGCGTCCATTTTCAGGGTAAAAAAGAAAAAGAAAATGTCCAACTTTATAAAAATAACCAAAAAAATAACAACCTTGGCCGCCTGCTGCAACACCTCCATTACAGCTCAGCTTCGAAGTCTTTTAAATACAAAAATATGCATCTATATCTGCTGCCTTGTCCACTCCCCCGCCCCGCAAGTCTCTGTAATAAAGGTAGCACAGCGTCGAGTGAGTGGAGAGCGCCACGCACGCACACACGCACGCACGCAAACACACACGCACACTGAGCTGACGGACACACACAGTGCTCAGTACGTTGTCTTCCACCGGTCCCATAAGGCATTGGATGGGTTTGTGAGTCAATGGAGGCTACGGCTGCTGCGGCTACTGCTAGACCAGCCCAGTGTGAGGGGAGCTGTAAACCCGGCTTGGGGGGGGGTCCGGTGTGGGGGGGGGGAGGAAGCTTCCACTATGTCTTCCGGCTGTTCCAATTATGCTCCGGCGTGCTTTTGTGGTCCGAGGAGTACTCGAAGGGCGAGCGGTGTCCCAGCGGCGAGCGAGAGTCATAGGGCGAGCGCTGGTCGCGGGGCGAACGAGGGCCACTGGCCGACGCCCGGTGGTCCGCCTGCCGGTCCGCCTGCCGGTCCGTCTGCCAGTCCGAGTGGTACCGGTACGAGTCCCAGGACGACGACGACGACTTGTGGTGGTCCGAGCCCTGCCGATGGTCCGAGTGGGGGTGCTCCCGGCTCGAGCGCTGATCCTCCGTCTTCCTGTGCTTAGTGTCGCTGTAGTATCTGTCGGGGGGGGGGGGGGGGGGGGGGGATGTTATGGCTCATGTGTCAGTGTTGGGGACGCTGGAGCAGACGCGACGGTTGAGGCCTACCTGTGTGTTCAGCCGGGGACTCACCCATCTAACTATCCCTCTCCAGAAAGGAGCACTCATTTAGTTCAAATTCATTACTTATTACTTTATTCTTCCAGACAAGCCACCTAGCATACAGTCTGTATAACTTAGGATGAAGATACCATTTGTTTGGGAGCTTTAGTTGCATCATTATATTCATATTAGGCTTCTGACCGATGAGCACTTCCAAATATAAAAAAAAAAAAAATAACATACTTTGACAGAACCCATTATGGCGGATAGATCTGACCCTTTGGCAACAAACTAAATCCAGGGTGACACATCGCATCGCGTTCCCTCACCTGTCCTGCCGGTCTCTGTCCCGGTCTCTGTCCCTGTCTCTGTCTCGATCCCGGTCCCTGTCGCGGTCCCGGTCTCGTTCCCGGTCCCGGCTGTCGGGCCGGTAGGGGTCCCGGTCGCGGTGGTCCTTGCCGTTGCTGAAGGAGGAGTAGGGCCTCTTGCGGGACTCCCCGGCGCCGGCGGAGCTCTTGCGGTGGGCGTCGGTGGCGTGGCGCTCCCGGCTGCTGCTGCGCTCGTAGCGGCCGGCGGGCTGATGGCGCTCCGAGCTGTAGCTGTCCCGGCTGCTGTCGTCCTGCTGCCCGCCGTCCTTTAGCCGCTCCACGTCTGCGGGGGCGAGGAGAGCCGGCCGTTAGCCCAGCGACCCCCAGCATTGGACGGTACCCCTTCTGATCGCATGTTTTCCCTCAGCGTTTATGCCTTTAAATGTACCCAGCCTGTGTCCATGTCCGTCCTATACACTTGGAGGCCTCTTAAGAATAACTTGAATACTCTGAATGTTTTTTTTTTTTTTTTTTTTTGCAAAGCTCGTTCGATTTCCCCGTCTCTCCAGTTAGAACCACTTGCGTTGATGTCGCTGCGCCATCAACACCCCTACCCAAGTCCCGTCCCTGGTACCTCGATGCCGTCTAATCGCATTTACATGAAAATGACAGGCCCGATATGTGTAGGGTTCGAGAGGGAACATAGGGTGCGAAATCAAGCCGGTCTATTACCTCAGTCAGCGTAAACTCGCTGGAAATGCCCGTTTCAAATAAGACCGGCATATTTGGCAGTGTAAAAAACGCTTATTGACGCGTGCTGTTCAGTATGTTGTTGTGAGGAGTGTGATGTAGTAGGAGGAGGAGGAGGAGTAACGATGGAGTACCTGAATGTTTGAAGCCATAGGGGGTGACGCCGCTCGTGTTCTGGTCCGCAGCCTGTCGGGGAATAGGAGAGAGGGATTGTGTGAGAAGAGGGGAACCATTGGCTGACGGGATTTCATCGTTGTGTTTGGGGATAACACTGGCAGGGTATTAGGTTTTAAGAACAATGTATCCACTCTGTTATCATACTCTGTTATCATACTATGCTATTATACAGCATTAAAATACTTTTTATTGTCAAAAGGAATATTTTCAATATGAGCTATTGTGTGACCCATTTCACATACCTGGGCATTTTCTTGCCTTTTCTTGATTGCATGTTTGTAAAGTTTGTGCAATTTCCTTGCATCAAATTCGGTGAATTTTGAGACAAAAATCCACAAGTTTCTGTTGAAACAAAGAATAGCATTAGGTAACACGTTTTGACAGGTTTGCATGATGCAAACTTGTAGGTCTCATTAGGCTGTGCCGATTTTGCGATTTGCATTAACAAAGTGAGGAACACAACATCATCATGCATTTTCTTTCCAGAGTTTAAAAAACTAACAGATTTTACGATCCAGTTGTTCCAAAATGCTAATTATCGTCCTGCTAACCAACACTCACTGATTCGCCTCCAATTAAAACAGATATTCTTTGTTTAATTTGGTTTTAATTGCCATTTGAGTGTGGCTAGATGGAACTGTTGTCAGTTCCTGTGCTGTTGAAACACTAAATTTGTAACTGTTGCATGACCACTAGATTACAGAGTGGTTTAAGAACTTGCATGAGGCAACTTTTAGTCTTGTGAAGCCAAAGTTGAAAAGGTATTACCATCAGTATCGATATCTATTTATAGATCTAAAATCATATATCGATATCTATCTAATAGATATGTATCTTTATAGATAGCTACATATATATATCTCAAAATAGCAACATTCATTGTTTTTACGTATTGACCGAGTACACAGATACAACATAAACGGTGGCTGTAAACACCAAGCATGAGGGATCGACATGTCCTTAAAACTACCGGCCCACTCACTTCCTCCACTGTTTGACCAGCTCGGGATTGGAATACTCCTTGAGACACTCGGTGATGTGGTCTCCGATCTTGATGAGGCACTGTCTGGTGTGCTCCAGCTGCTCCCGCTCTGACAGGCCCTTCTCCGGCCGGTCCAGCTGCTTCAGAGCCGCCTTCACCGGCCGCATCCTCTCCTTACACTGCAGCAGGACGGCGGAGAACCACATCGTATGAATACGTCTGGGATCCTCCCGTCCCGACAGACGTCGCTCCACACCGTTAATGTACACGCGCGCACAGCGAGAGTCCCGAACGTGTTCCGGTGACCACGCAGAACGTACCACGCTGAAGGTCTTCTGGTCCAGCTCCTCCGACTCCTCAGAGATGGGCACGGGCTCCCCTCCGGCTGTGATGTGGACCGGCGTGTCCGCCAGCTTCTTGGCCTTTTCTCGTATCTCCATCTTCACGTCGTTCTGCTGCGAGTGAGGGACGGCCCGAAGGGGAACCATCGGTCAATGAAACCTACTCATGGTTTCTATTCTTACACGGAACTCATTGTCCAGGAGTTATATGTATATATGTCAATAAGGATTTTTTATGCAAATAAGGATTTATAATGAAACCATGTGTTTATCCAATACCATATGATCACCAGCATGTCAACAATTGTTGACATGCGCCAATGCAACCCGCGCTCCCGCAGAGTGAAGTCAGCTTGTAGCATTGCCCTTCACGTCTCAATACATTTGCTTTTGAAGGAGCGCTTATCTCATGTTAACTCAACCATCCACAGCCTGCACCACCACCGCCGTACCTTCTCCAGGTCCTCCTCCTGCTTGCAGACCGCCTCCAGCGGCTTCACCTCCTTCTTCTCCTTTGGCTCCTTTTTCTCCTTGACGTCCCGGCTCTCCTCCTTCTTCTCCTTCTTGACCTCCTTCCTGACCTCCAGCTCGCCGACCTCCCTGTCCTCCGAGGGGGAGGAGGGGGAGTCCAGCTCGGGCTCCTCCTTCACCGTCACCCGCTCCGTCCGGGCTCGCCTCGGAGGGGGCTTCACCGCTGCTACCTCCTGGAAGAGACCACAACGACGTCAGGGGGGGGGGTGCTCTAGAGCAGCGGGGCTCAACCCTTTGACTTTGGGTGCACGACTCAATGGCGGTCCAGAACATGCCCGGACCGCCTTGGATGCAAACGGTAAAGAAAACTATACATTTACAGGCAGTGGCTGAGCAACGAGTGCAAACGCCCACTTCATACAGAATTACTACTGCAAGAAGGCCAGTGGGAATGAGTCGATAGGAAGGGTCCATAATGATGCTTATAACACGTTTATCTTCCATTATCTATATTATTTTTGAGATGATTGAAAATTGGTCCAGTTCAAGAATAAAATCCCATGTAACACATGCACTACCCCAACGTACCAAAGGTTGGAAAACACCGATCTAAAGCCCAAAGCACACAGTTTCAGATGTCTACTTATTTGAAGAGCCTATCAAAAAGGAAATGGAATCCTTTTGTTTGAATGGAGGAAGCTAAAATAGCATGAATAAGCTGGTCTGTATTTGCTGGCTGCCTCTGTATATAACTAAATTCAGGCACAACGACTCAACTAAATTCTAATACTTTATTTCACTGCTGTGTTGGTAAAAGATGAGCAAAACTAGATGTGCAAAAATAGAAAAGTGTTTTTGAATACACTAGCATGGGAATTTCCAGCAAAGCTAAAAATAACGTCCTTACAATATTACTAATATCATTGCAACTTGGCATTTCAAATGTAGGGAACTTATGCCTGGAGCATATAGTGGCAGTAAATAAAAACCACATAATATAATAAAAAAACGTTTGATTCAAATTATGATAATCACAATCAGGTAGTCAGTTAAAGGCCTGTGTGGACCAGTGTTACCTTCTCCTCCTCTGCCTCGTGCTCCGATCGGGCGTCCGAAGGGGGGTCTGAGGACGGACTCTTAACCACCTCCGGCACCTTGCTGGCCTTCAGAGCCTTGTTCTTCTTGCTCCTCGGTTTCTTCTTCCTCGAATTGGCCTACACATTTAAAAAAAACAGCAACCAGAACCATGATTCTCAGACTTCCATCCATGGGAGGGAACTTCTGCCTCATAGGCTGGCCAGGCTGTGCTTCCACGTCTTACACTGCGGGGTTGCAGAGCACGAGCGAACCAGCAGACATTGCTTTTGCAGCACCTGCAGCACCCGCAGTGTTCTTCTCCAAATCAAGGGACTTGTGAAGTCCAAATACCGTTTTTCCTTTAATTTATGGCTGTTTATACTTATATTTAATAGTGTCCCTTGTTATAAAGTAACATACCACAGCTAGATCAAAATAAAAATCCCTCTATCATTTTAAAAAGGGCCCCTTCTGTTTCAGCCTCTCTTTGGCACCCTGTCTCTCCCACATACATGCCAATGAATTTGGTTGCATGCAAAACCACCAGACCATGGTACCTGAGTTAACCCATAGGCTGCTCCACCTGTCCTGCATAGTTCTTCAATTCCCATTCAAAGGGTATGCTTTCACTTCCAGTTCTTGCCATACTTTATGAACGCAACATAAACCGCTTTTCTTAAAAGGCATCTTAATACAAAGTGAATAAGGGATAGCAGAGCAGCTTTGCTTGCAGGACCTGCCCTACAGTGTTCTGAGGATGCAGTTCAAATGACGGACAGCATAACCACATTGACTTTATAAAAATTGCCACTTTCAAGTAGCCTTTTATTATTTTGACACCTTGCCAAATCTGGCCTGTGACTGTCCACACAACGCTGATGCGGTGGGGGTATGTGACGTCGAACAGTTAACAGAATCACACCACCACAACCCAAACAACAGAATCCACACAGATGCACGTCAGGGGTCAACGAGTCCAAGTAGGTACAAGTCAGCGCTTTCCACTTCCACTCACCGTCCCTGCGTGTCTTTGTGCTTCTTTTTTCGCCAGGTCTTTGCTTAGTAATTTAATGAGGTAGTCTGCTCTCGTTTGCAGCTGTTTGGCCTGGGGTTTCTTGTCAGGGTCGTCTGGAAGAAGCTGTAAGGGATGGAGGAGTTTAGTATTCATGAGTTACGCGTTGACATCAATCTACCTAGGTGGACATTAAAGAGATAACCGGAAAGTTCATTAGAGAGGCGTCAATAATAACCGGTGCCGAGAGACACCAATACGCCTTGCAACCTAATTTCCGTCTTCACAAGTGGACGTCCCGCGAGATTTGGCCAGTATTCAGAGGAGGTGCGGATAATCGGAGAATAGAGATGTGTATTCCCTCCGCATGTTCCCACGTTTGGCAGTACACACAAGTAGGTCCACTAGGCCACCTTAAAAGTAGCCTCGTAGGAAGGAGCCTTTGTAAGTGGTAACTAACCTGACATTATTCAAGTTTTTTATATAAAAAAATAAAAATAAACACTTCTCTTATGTGACATAGACCTCCCAGAAGAAGGGGATTTGACCAGGACCATCCATCCATGTTTTTGGTGTGAATCAATGAACCGTCTGCACCGGGGACCATGGCACGTACCTTATGCGTGAGGTTGAGGTCTGGGTCCATCTTGATCATCTCCCAGCTGCCGTAGCCGTACTCGTAGATTCCTATGAGGAGGCTGGAGTCGTCCTCCTTGCCCCACTCGATGTCGAAGTGTGCGGCCTTCGAATGGCACGGAATCATGTACCTTTGAAGACACAACCACACTTAAATATTCAAGATGCATTTGACAAGATCTGAGCCGAATTGAACATTTTAAGAGCATGCTTTAACTGGATTAACATTCGATACTCCGATACTGGCGTTAGGACACAGACCACTCACAAAGCAAGATAGAGGTGAATGAAAACGTCAAACGGCCTAAGAACATTTTTGGGACTTTTGAGACCGTAGCCGTTGCTTCAGAGTAGGACTCCTCACTGCAGCTATCCAACACAACGGGCTTAACGCTGTGATTCTGTGTTGAATTCTGTATGAATTTGAGTCGGCTGGTTTTATGCAATGTATCAAGGATGCCAGCACATAAACATCTATACATAATCAAATATAGTTACTTCTTCCTGTCCTCTGGGTCCGACGGAATGGCCTTATGGAGCGGAGCCAGCTCCTCTTCATGCGAAATCACCAGCTTGGCGTTCACCTGCACGCCAGAGATCCTGAACGTTGGTCCTTTTACCTTGCCTCGCCGTCCTCCTGAGTGAAACAACATGGCAGAGGCCTCCTCAATACACAGAACATTTAAACCGAGGGTCGGTGAGTGTGGGTGTTTAAAAAACGAGTAGGACGAGGGGTTAACCTACCAGAGTTCTTCTCCTGTTCGCAGGGGTTCTCCCGGAGCGTGCGCACGCAGCCGTTGTGCACGGTCTCCGCCAGACGCTTCAGGTCCTGTTCCGATTTGTCGACGAGCTCCGCGTCGCGAGCGATCGCATCCAACCTGAGGAAAACAAGTGATTATCGTCTGGACACACAAAGACTGAACAGAACGTGAACAAAATGAACCTCAACTTACCTTTCCAGCGGTCCTCCAAACTTTTTATAGCTCTTGACAAATCTGTAATATATTGAGAAAGATTGAGATTATTCCTAAGTGTGTGAGGATGAGTAACACGCGAATGCTGGCCGGTGGGTTACTGAACGCAGAGCTTACCTCCGGATCTCGGCGTCGCTGAACCCCTTGATGTTTTCCCGTGGAATAGTGCGAGGCCGCCCTCGTTTCTTTGGCTTCTTACGATCGGACGTCGAGTCGCTGTCAGAGCCAGAGTACCTTCGGTTCCTGCTTCTCCGGCTTTCGTTACCATTGAAGCTGTTCTGGCAACCCCAAACAACAAACTTCTGATCAGAGAAGAACCGTTAGCAGCTAGGAAGTGTGTGGTCAAGGGACACGCAGTGTCTTTGCTTTTTCTTTCAATACAAAGATTGATCTTAAGACGTTATACAAGTAGTGAACATTGACCACATACATTCAGATCATTAATAGACTACGATATACATCACATTAAAGTTGAGCTATTCTTATATGCCAACAAGATGTGTAGCAGAATTAGCTTGACAGCCACAGACCCTTCAATGTGTAACCCCGTGCCCGAACTACCCCCTTAGACACAGCGTACTCGATAGTGAAATATTTATTATTGCATATGGCATTTCGGATTTCCGACATTTAGGAATAAATAGAACCCATTTGTCGCACCGGCTTTACACAATTCCTCATGCGCGGCAGCAGATATATCTCCTCCAGCTCCTTCTGCCGCTCCTCCTCCTCCATCCTCCTCCTCTGCTCCTCTGGGATGATGTCGTCCCAGCTCCTCATGCTGCGCTCAGAGTCTATCTCCTCCTCCTCCATCATAGAGAAGTTAGCCACCTGTCGGATTACACAAGAAAAAGCCCATTGAACAACGCCACCGAAAGCTTCCAGACCTCAAATGACCTGCAATACAATACATCAGATTACGTGGTGCGATCCCCGGCTCCTCCTAGCAGAGTGTCAAGAGTGTCCCTTAGCAGGAAACCTAACCCTAACTGCTTCCAACGAGCTGGCACTCTTCATGCGTGGTTGACAGTGCTGTCGGTGAGTGACCGTCTGAATGGACGGTTGTCGCTTTGGACAAAAGTGTCTGCTAATGCGCTAAAATATAATTAATGCGCGGTCTAATGAATCATGGCTGCCAACCATAGGAAACTAAACAATTTGGCCTGATGTCCAGATTGGCAAAGTGAATCGCTGACCTGTTTCATCGCAATGAATGATCACAATCACAACATCGGGGAAGAAAATCACAACTCTCCTTTTTGGACTTGTATATGCAGCCCTGATGAAAACATAAGAGTGACTCGGAGAACCATGAAACTCACCTTGAACTGCGAGAGCAGCTCCTCCCCCACGGTGGAGGGGCCGGGGTCGTTGTCCCTGGTCTCGGCCCTTTTCAAGATCTCATCGATGTCCATCTCCTACAGCGTGAGACGTTAGACATGGTTAGTCGATACTGTACAGATACTGTAACAGTAGTATGACGTCATTGCCCTGTTGAGGACGATGAGGGTGTTGGTGCGCGGGGTAAATCAATGCCAACCAGAGGATCTTGCTCCTCGCCTTCAGGCTCCTTGAATAGCTCTTCGGCCCCGAACTTCAAGATGGCGGACAGCTCCTCCTTGTTGTAAGGAGTAGCACTGCATGCAACAGGAAAACGCATTAATAAATACAATTGGAACTCCTGTGTACCAAACCATGGTAAACCAAGAACATGTGTTGGACTATCATATTGGCATCACTTTGGATTCTCCAAGTGAAATCAAGCACAACCATGAGGTGAAGGTTTTCATGTTTCATGATATATCTTGATATAAACATGTTAGGATGTCTACCATGATCTTCAAAATAGTAGTCTACACCATTTTGTTACGCCACTACGTCAGTGGTCAGCTTAGCTCAGGAGGTAGAGCAGTTGTCTTGTAACCGAAGGGTTCCTAATTCGATCCCCAGCTCCTCCTAGCTGAGTGTGCCCCTGAGCAAAACCCTAACTGATCCTGACGAGCTGGCTGTCGCCTTGCATGGTTGACTGCCATCGGTGTGTCAATGTGTGTATTAACCGATGTAAGTCGCTTTGGATAAAAGCGTCTGCTAAATGCCCTAATTGTAATTGTCACTAAAGTACTGTCATTTAGAAACAAACTGGTGTAGAATCCTATATTTTTAACCAGGTTGGGTCCGTTCTTCTCTGCTCCGAACTCAACACCTTATCACGCCGTGCCACAACGGAGGCACCCATCCACCGAGAGGACATGCCTCCACCACAAGGCTGGCTGACGGGCGATAACCACGAGCCATCGGCAGCACCATACCCGCTACAGACGGGATGGACTGCTCGGC
The DNA here is from genome assembly GCF_031168955.1 of Gadus macrocephalus. Taxonomy (NCBI): domain Eukaryota; kingdom Metazoa; phylum Chordata; class Actinopteri; order Gadiformes; family Gadidae; genus Gadus; species Gadus macrocephalus. Next base: position 7,730,768 of record NC_082385.1, on the reverse strand, counting down.
GTGAGCCTACCCCGGGGCGATGCGTTACCTCGAGGGGGCAGCCCCGGTGTGGAGAACCGTCTTCCCCGTGGTGTCCATCCTCTGGATGACCAGGTGGTCCAACACCATCTTCTTCTTCGCCCGCTCGATGATCTCCTCCTCCACCGAACTCCTCGTCACCAGGCGATAGATGTTCACCTGAAGACGTGTAGGATCTTATTAATACACACGGACTGACACACACACACACACACACACACACACACACACACACACACACACACAGGGACACACGCACAGACAGACACAGACACGCAGACAGACAAACACACGCAGACAGACAGACACACGCAGACAGACACACACACACACGCAGACACAGACACACGCAGACACAGACACACGCAGACAGACACACACACGCAGACAGACACACACACGCAGACAGACACACACACGCAGACAGACACACACACGCAGACAGACACATGCAGACAGACACAGACACACGCAGACAGACACATGCAGACAGACGCAGACAGACACATGCAGACAGACGCAGACAGACACATGCAGACAGACGCAGACAGACACAGACACACGCAGACAGACACAGACACACGCAGACACAAAGACACACACAGGTTCAGACAGACAGACACACACAGGTTCAGACCGGTGCCTACCTGTCTCTTCTGCCCGATGCGGTGGGCCCTAGCCTGGGCCTGGAGGTCGTTCTGGGGGTTCCAGTCCGAGTCGAAGATGACCACCGTGTCGGCCGAGGCCAGGTTGATGCCCAGGCCCCCGGCCCGGGTCGACAGCAGGAAGCAGAAATCCTGGGAGGGGGGGGGGGGGGGGGGGGAGAGGTGTTTATAGCACATGGCGAGAATCTGAACCTTTCGTGTCCCTGCGTGCTTTGCGTGTTGACCGACCTCTGACCCCTCAGCGTTGAAATGGTCCAAGGCCTGCTTCCTTATCTCTCCCTTTATGGAGCCGTCTAATCTCTGCGAAGGACAAAAACATACATTTAGAATAAGGATCAACACACACACACACACACACACACACACACACACACACACACACACACACACACACACACACACACACACACACACACACACACACACACACACACACACACACACACACACACACACACACACACACACACCCCTTAGAAAAACAAGATCAGCTCCAGCCAAGACGCGCACACACACACACACACAGCTTAGAAAAACAAGATCAGCTCCAGCCAAAACGCGCACACACACACCTGGAACAGGAACTGTCGGCTCTTCAGGTACTCGGCCAGGATGTCCAGCATCCGAACCATCTGAGAGAAGATGAGCACGCGGTGGCCACGCTCCTTGAGACGTACCAGCAACTTGTCCAGCAGAACCAGCTTACCGCTGCTTCTGATCAAGTGCTGCGGGTCAGAAGAGAGATGCCAGGACGGTTCATCAACACCACACGGATCAGCAAGCGCCAACAATTTCATCAAATACGCTGAATTGAGATTGATGTTCAACTCTTGACTCAAGATTATGTTAATTATTGATGTCCCTTATCTGTTCTTGTTATTAGTGGCACACAAGAGCCTGTGTATATTTTCTGCAACACCACACTCATACCTGTAGGGACTCGGCCCGGCTGTAGAACTCGGTGTCGTCGGGGGATTTGATAAGGTAGCAGTGGTTACAGCACTTCTTGAGCTCCATCACGATGTTGAGGAATCCTGAGGTGCTGCCCTTCACGCCTTTACTGAGGGCCTTGTAGTTCCTGGTCAGGATCCACCTGATCACACACAAACAAACGTGAACATGTGCTCCCATTTTGTTCCACTATGTAAAATACAATCGAGCACCAGTTCATCATACTAGTTTTCATGCCTTTGGCCCCGTCCAATATGATAAGGCTATTGATCACATGTTTACATCAACACTGCAAAAAGTAAAGACAATTGAGCTGCCGTTAGCAAAACCAAATCACTGTTGTCCCCATGTCCTTTAATTAACACATGTTGAATCAAAAACATGAAACAAAATCCAAAACAATGTCCGGAACCTATTAAAAAGGGTACTGTTAGCCATTGCCGCCGAGAGGGCCGGTTCAAGCGTCAGCGAGAATTGGGTTGGACGTGTTAAGTGACTTGTTGTATTTGACATCAGGGTTGTGTCAAATGCGCCCTTACTTGTAGTACTGCTTCTGGATGGCGCTCATCTCAACCCGGAGGATTTGCTCTACTTTTGCAGGCAGGGATTTCTCCACGTCTTTCTTGACTCTCCGCAGTAGGAAGGGCTCCAGCTCCTTGTGAAGACTGGTGTATCCAGCGTCGCGCCCCTTGCCGTGGTCCTCATCGAAAATCTCCCAGGAATGGAACCTGGGTACAGAGGAGGGAACGGTTCACTCAGGGCCCTTGACGTGCTCACAAACGATCATCTTATAAACATGGCCTCCGCTCTGAGACAATGAGACGATGCCCTACTTTTCGGGCATGATGAAGTGCAGCAGGGACCAGAGCTCCTTCAGAGAGTTCTGCAGGGGCGTTCCAGTAATCAGCAGCCTGTGGTTGGATTTGAAGTCCATCATGGTTTTGTAGAGGAGCGAGTCGTCGTTCTTCAGCCGGTGAGCCTCATCCACACCGATGAAGGCCCAGTTCACACAGCCCAGGAAGGACTGCCGGGACGGAAAGACAGCAATTAAAAAACGGAAAGTCAACGGCCATGGCGAGCCGTCTAATGGGCCATTTGTGAGGCAAACCACAGTGTGGAAAAGGATTTAGAATATTTGCACCCACCTTGTCTTTCAGGAGGATCTCATACGTCGTGAGCAGGATGTTGAATTTCAGTCTCTTGTTCTGGGGGTGCATCCACTCATGGGTTCGGATCTATAACCACCAAAACTCTTAATTAGCCTCATTAAATATACTGTTTATCTAAAAATGATCAGACACTTCTTCTAAAACTGAAATTCATTAACTTTAATTCAGTTGTATTTATGCCCTCTCTCAATATGGCTGAAAGCCAAAACAAAAAGTTTCAGCCAAAATCCTGTATGGTCATTAATGCAACGACCAAATTTGATACACCCAATTGATTAAACGATTTCTGCACTAACATCAATGATCTTGACGAAGATGCACCATAGTGGAAGCGCAGGCATTACGGGTCCAATATCTTGAGGAAAGCATCTGCTGAATGGCCTGATCTTGATCAAATAATTGTAAGCATGGTAAAAAAAAACATTGACGTCATGAACTTTGGACATACCATGTTTCTACTGCTGATGTCTCCGAGATAGACCACGACGTTCATCATTGGAGCCCAGAGTTGAATTTCCCTTTGCCATGAGACCAACGTGGACAGAGGCACCACGAGTAGGAAGGGCCCGTACAGCTGGTGTTCATGGAACATGTAGCTAAGGAAGCTGATTGTCTGGATCGTCTTCCCCAAGCCCATCTCATCAGCGAGGATGCAACTGTTGCCTCTGGAAAGGATCGGGGAAACAGGTGAAGGAGCACAAGCGTTAGCGAGGAGGACGTTGGGAGACATCCACCCGTTGCGTTGTACACTCAGCACATGACACGCCACGAGCACCTTCTCAATTTGTGTGGCACGATTGCCATCAACATGAGAACCACAATTCTCTTGCACACATATTTGCCCAAAAATTCCCACACACTCATTTAGTCATTTGTCGATCAACTGATTGATTGCCCGACCTTTACATGATACCCTTCAACATGAACTAACCAAATTAGTGGGGCGTGAAATCCAGAGTGGTTTTGCAAGGAAACCTGGTCTGATAGGATCACTCATGCAAGTTCTAAAATATCTGTTCTAACCAAACAGTCAGAACGTAAACAGTCAAGTTGAACATAAAGATAAAGCATCATAATTGCCGGAAGAGAAACATACTGATTGCGTTCTACTTAAAGTTATGCAACTGAAGGGATATTAAAGGGAAGTAAGGACATGGGCTAAGAGAAATTAATGAAATCATCGTACTTGCACCACGAGTGGGCCATCCAGTTCAAGCTGTCAAACTGATAGTCTCTGAGCTCCAGTCCATCCCCTCCTATATAGGATGGCTGCTTCTTCATAGCGCTAAACCTCGGCCTCTGTTTGAGCACCTGGAAAGAGAACGCTGTTATCCAAAGGCTTTTCTAAACAAGTACAGACAGTTGAGCATAATTGAAATCAGGAATTTCAAATACAATTCTGGAAAATACAGACAATCACCATTGATAAACCACTAGGAGGTGAGGGATTGAGAAGAGCCCTTACTTTGCACTCTCTGAAGGGAATGTTTTTGGAATGGTTTCTTCTCAGGTAGTCGTCTATACACTTCTGAAACTTCCTGCCGATGAGGGCTCCGTCCTCCCAGCTACATTCAGAGTAGGACAGGCCCTGCCACTTGCACAAATAATCTGGATAGCCAGCTGCAGATTTTTGGTTTGAATGCCCTGTTAAAAATGAAGAAAAGGAATTGAAATGTCAAGGAATACATCATCCCCCGTAACGGTCATAAATGTGCTCATCGTATGAAACAATGTCCCACCGATAATTCTTTCTACCAGCTGGTACTGAGAGTGAAGATCATCCATGAGTTCCTGCTGACAGTTGAAATACTCCACATCCTCTGGGGAGGCCGCCTTTATCCTGAGCATAAGGAAATTACAGTACATGAGACACCATGTTCCAATGCATTGCGTATTATTGAAACAAAAGCACTTTTGTTTGTGGAAAAGTGTAGTCAGGCGAGTGCTACATGCAGCGCTCAACTATTGTTCTTCTTCAGTTTTATTCTCTTTCTTTTTTCTTATTCTCAACAAACTTTGGGACCTATCTCCTTCCTAAATTTTTCACCTAGAGACTCCATTCCAATTTTTAAATGTTCATATTAGCTTGGAATCACACGCTTCTTTACAGATTTTTAAAATATTTTAACCTTTTTATGATATTCTACTTTTAAAATACTTTTTTTTTTTTTTTTTTTTACAATGGAAGTCAAGAATGAGCCGTCCGCCCATTCTCTGACACTACTTCAGACTTCGTACATTGGTCAATATTTTATCGTTAACCTTCGTTCAAAGGTTCAACAAATCAACACACTTATGTCTTCAATAATTATGTATAAACAGAATTTCGATACTTTTTTCAAAATCACAGTTTAAGTTCTGCGTCAATTTTTGATTTCAGCTTCCAGGTTTTTTAGCAGTGCACTGCAATACATTTGACCTTTCAGATTCTTCAGTTCAATTCCTTTTACATTTCTGTATTTTTAGCAATGCTTTGCGCTTTGAATTCAGCTGTCACTTAATTTGTTTCAAACCATTTAATTTATTTTTTTAAATGGCATGCATGTTTACATTGTTTACTCCATTTAGACTTTCGAACTCTGTTCAAGTCCCTTCACTTGATTTGAGCCATTTCACGTTTCTTTATGTCTTCATCTATGTGGCTTTATTAAAACATTTTCAACCTCACTGATGCATTTTCTGCAGGAAATGCATTTTCTAGTTCCATTCTTAACTCTTCTGCCGACTAGGGATGGCGAAAATGTAAAATATTCTTGACCGACCATTCACCAGGGGCGATTCACCAGGGGCCAATCGGAAGAGGGCAGTGTTAGGAGCTTATTTGAAACATTGCCGCGGCTCATTTAAGAAAATGACAGCTCAGAAGAGACGCTGCTTTAGAGGAGACGGAAAAATTGAGCATGAGGAATAATTATTTTCACTTCACACAAAAAGATCTTGGAATGAGATGGCTAACTGTAGTCTTATAGTGTTTAGTCTACTGTCCTTAATAATTAAGAGATCATATTCTCCGCCGCTCACATGCGGAAATAATTAAGTCTTGCGGAGAAATTAAACAGTGGGCTAGAGACGTCCAACTTCCAAAAAGTCACCTCATCTGATCATCTTTTTGTGTAAAGTGAAACTAACACACTCCACAGTCCACACTGACCCCAAATTTTTTTTTAACCGACAAGCGACAAGATTGATCGGTTAACGTTGATTCGGTCAACCGGTCATCGGTTAACATCCCTACTGCCGCCTTTTTGATTTCAAGCCTCGCTCTAACTGCAGTTGTTGTAGACTGAAATAAGCTAGTTACGAGAGGATGAGGTTGCTGCAGTGGTGTTATATTCAAAAGTCTTTCACTCTGTTGAAAACTCACGACTGGAATGGGAGTTTTTGGGGCACTTTGTCCAGTTTGGCCGTGGTATAGGTAGATCAATTTTTATCCGTCTTCTAATTTGGAGTTGGCTGATAATCTAACAGCATCTCCTTGCTTCACACTGCTCCTGCCCTGATGAAGTACTGAAAAGGGTACGCCGGTAAGAACCGGAAGCGTTCTAGTTAGGTTCCTCGAATTAGCTACATTTAAACAAACCAACCATGGAAACCTCATATGGTTGCATGACACTGTCCTCATGACAGGTGTAAATTATTTTAAATATATGGCACCTAAACAAGAAGCATTCCTAGGTAGGCCTTAAAGTTAAAGACTGCCTCCCAGAAGGGGATATCCCAGTCCCTCATCTTGACTTCCCATGCAGGCTGATATTGTTTACCACTTTATTACACTTTAATTAAAGAGTCTTACAGGGAGACTTCAGCTTCATGGTAAAAGTAAAAAACATTAAATCACTTGGGTGGAATGAGTAATCTTTCAAAATGAATGCACACAAAAATATGAATCGGTATGCATTCATTGAATCAATATAAGAAATTACATTGGAGCATATGCTTCGTTACGCACATGCATTTTGTTTAATATTGCATTTCTATAGCATCCGGGAGTCTCCGTGCCTCTTGGGAGTTTAAGAACAAGGAGAGTGCATTAACATATGGAAAAACGCTCATATGAACATAAAGTCCTAAATTGAGTTAGGTCCCAATCAGTTTCCAGACCGAGTTGATGCAGACTCAACATCACTACAGGCAACAGGCGTCCCAGTCTGCAACAGGCGCAGCTCTCTACACAAGTCTCTCTCCCTCTCACTTAAAGTAATAAAGCCTGAACAACACACACACACACACACACACACACACACACACACACACACACACACACACACACACACACACACACACACACACACACACACACACACACACACACACACACACACACACACACACACACACACACACACACACACACACACACACACACACACACCTCGCCACACCAGCACCTTTCTGCAGATGGACACAAGACAGCAAATGGTTTATCCAAGCACTGTATTTGACTGAAACCGTGTCATATACATGTTTCCTAACAATATGCAACCAGACAACAGATGACGGACGATTTGATTTTAGGTTTTGTTCCGTGTTTAAAATAATGGCTGGCACTGCGATTCGGACCAAGTTTCAAATTCTGATGTGTACACATATCAAGCCTAACCTGTTTTGTCTTCCTGTCTTACAGGTCTTATAGTCTATTAAACCATAGCATTATTCAAACAGAAATTACAGAGCCTTGAATATCATTTGAATGAATAAATAATGTAATTTTAACAACATTTGTCTCTCCCGCCCGTGTAAACAAGGGATTAAGAAGCGCTTTTTTCCATAAGGAAGGAACACCAGCGATTGTCCGACCAATGTGAACTGGACAGCCCTAATGGGTGGACCTCCATTTGATCTAGAATTGATACCGCGACATTATCAAATGCCATGCTATTTGCCATCATTCTTCCCGGAATGCCGCTTGAAACATCCTTTAGGCCCATGGCCTCTTTCGACAAACTCATCTAGGGTGTTCCTAACACAGTTTAATGTGGCAACAAGCATTTGAAAGCCCTTGCAAGAACTGACGGACGCAGAATGAAAAAACAAAAGGGTGTAAAATGAAAATGACATCATTCACTTTTCAGCCCTCTCTAAAGGTTAGTCCCATTTTTGTGTGTTCAGAACTCACCATCTCTTCTTCTCGTGATCCTTTTTCATGAAGTTGTCCAGTTTCTTCATGCCCTTGACGTTCTGCAGCTTCAGGGAGTCCTCGGTCTCCCAGGTGTTGTGGATGTGCGACCAGTTCTTCCACTTCATCAGGTACTGCGTCTCGCCCGCCTCTTTGCTGGGATCAAAGTTGGCATTGGGGTCCCCGTCCGCTTCGATGGCATAAACCGTAGTAGTTCCACCCGTGGCTGTGAAGAAAGAAAGCGGTTTGCAATGGTTAATCTGATGAGTTCATCCACGCGAGGAAATGAACATCGCGGCAGTGCTCTTCAAGCCGTCACACAGTAAACACAGTGGGTAGACGGGGTTCTTTTCTCACCTCCTTTCCTGCCTATCCGGCTCTCCATCACTCGTTCCAAGGTCTCAAACTCGTCCTCCTCCGGCTGGGGTACGTCCTCTCCCAGCACCTCCACCAGGTCGTCCGAGTCCGTCTTCTGCTCGTCGTCCTCCTTGTAGCTGACGTTGACCGTGGCCTGCCGCCTGGGGCCGGCCGACATGGCCTTCTTGTAATCGTCGTCGTCGTCTGAAGACGACCCCTTGTGGACTTTCCTCTGGTTGCTGGCTTTCTTTCCATTTCTGGCGTTCACTCTATAAGAAAAAAGAAAGAAAGAAAAAGGGACAATGGGTAGGTTATAATATCAACACAACTCTCGCAAACAGAGATTGCATTGCATCATTTGAGTGGAATGCGAATCAAAAAGTAACTTGGGTCAGAATAACATCTTTAGCAAGATGACTGTACCAAGACTATCATACAAGTACAGGAGCCGGGACATTTTTCTGAGACATTCCAACCAGTTGATACCACGTCAAAGTGGACCACTGAGTGAAGGAAGAGAGACTGCGCCATAGGCCCTAACTAGCCTAGCCTGGCTCCGCCCGCCCAAGTACTACCGCTCAATTTTAATTTCACTTCAGTACTACGTTAGGGTCAGCGGTATGTTAGTGGATATTCTCCGTCCAAATTTTCTGCGTCCAATCAGCAAACAGAGGGAGTGGCTGAGAACAATGAGGTTAAAAGTCAGCTCTCGTCGACGGACCTCTTCACGCACGGTGTTTGGTTTGTTTACAGCCTGCGCGCAACGTGATTGCCGGCCAAACGTTAGCGATTGGTTATGGCAGATCCAGAGTGGGACTGGGCAGATCCAATAGTTTTAAACTTCAACAGACACCCGCCTTCATGTGAGTTAATGTTTGTCAATTGAGTAGGTCCAGACTCTCTGTGCAAATGAAAAGAAGTACGAGAGTGTAGTAGGACCAGGCTACAACTAGCCGGCCATTAAACCTAAACTCACTTTGCTGGGGGACGCCTGCTCTTCACTTTGGTACTTGGCTCATAGTCGGATGCCGTTTCCTCACTCTTCTCCCCATCTCCTGATGTATCGGATCCAGATCCGCTACCAGAGTTGGACCCAGACCCCGAATCTGAGCCGGAATTGTGTCTTTTCTTGGATCCACTCGACGAGTCTGAATCACTGCTTGAGGAGTCCTGTTAAAGATAAGCATATTAATAACAAGCCTCGTTTGATGAAGAATGCATGAATTAAGAATGCACCGAACAGGTTTTTTTGTGGTTCTGGCAATTTACATGGGTGATATATTTTTTAGATTTTAACATTTTGCCTCCTATGATGTTGGCTTAAACCATTACCAGAGACGCATCAAAACTACGAGGAGGAAGACCCACTGCTTAGACACCCACCACGTGTTACCCAGCGCAGCCTTATTACAATTCTGCATGTTAGAAATTTACCAGTTATTTATTGATTGTTTTATCAATATCTTCAAACTGATCAAAGCATCCACTACCGGCTTATTGCTGGCCATGCAGTGTGTTACATATAAGTAATGAACGGAGTAACATGCCTGATCAGATCCACTATTTGAAGAGCTTTGCTGCTGGTGCTGCTGATGAAGTTGCTGTTTCCTGAGCATAGCGGACCTTTGCACTGCCAGGATGCTCGGGTTGGACTTCCAAAACTGTTGCAAAAGAAGTTCAACTGTATCAATATATTGAAACGGTATATTCAAAAATAATAATACAAATAATGATAAGGACGGCATAACACGTCATAATAAAAGTGACTATGTTTTTTTTATTCCTATGCAGATATGCAACCATGGTGGAATGAGAAATAGTGTCCCATCGTTGAGTGTCCATCTTAATGCATTGTTTGACTGAAGTTAGAGAGACTTTGACCTACATCTGCTCCATCAATGTTTGGTGCTTCAGTCTTCTCCTTGGATTTTCCCGAGTCAGAATCTGATTGGCTGCCACTGTCTGAGCCACTTCCTGAGTTACTGCTGCCTGAATGGGTACTGCTGCTTGAACTGGAGCTAGAACTGGAACCAGAGCCCGATGCTGAGCCTGATCCACTACCAGATTCATCATCGGAATTACTGTGTGAACAATACAAAAACAATACAATAAAAATAACAAATTATACACATTTTCTTTGAAGGCCGATCATCTACTACAGGTAAGTAAAGAAGGCATGTTTTTCTCATAAAGCAGAACATTTTAACTATTACTTGTATGCCCATGTCTTGATTCCTGTACAATTCCGTCAGCTATGCAAAAGATAAGCAGAATAAATTGGTAAAACCATAATTTTAACGTGTTTACCATAATAAGTATAACATCTGAGCCGCGTATCTGATTGGTGGTTGTTAGTGTCCGACTTGGAGCCATAAATTCAATAAACCTATTTAAAGTCATCCAGAGCTCACAGGTAGAAGTCAAGCTATTTGTATAGTCCAATAGTCAGCATTGACATAGATACTACATAGATCATAAGTGCTGTTGGAGACAGGCTACATGTTATTGCTGTATACAAATGGCATCCAACTAAATTCTTCCAGACTAGTAACTGCTCTACTCCACAGTTGGTTCTTATCAATTTATTAAATATTAAACATTTTCTTCATAGCCAAAGACACATTAAAATACGAACATCACAGCCATAATCTGTATTTGAACCCCTCCGTTTTTTTTTTTAAATATGTAGACATACTAACATGTACGAATAATTGTTTTGTTTTCCATTCTATTTACATTAAGGTGTGCCAGTGTCTGAATAAAGATCCATCAAATGCCCTCTGTAATAGGTGTACGAATGGTATATAACGAACACATGTCATAATTCTACAAAGCTAAAAAAAAAAAAAAAACATGAACAAATTGCAGGTACATCCCCCTAATGAATCATCACATGTGGCAGCAATATAACGGTCTAATTGTACTTTTACAGTTTAGTCAAATGATCTTACCTTGATTCCCCACTGCTGTTGCTTACACTGTCATCTTCACTTCGCCCAGCCATATTTAGGTCTGCAAAATAAGGTTAACAATGTATAAATGATCATAGGATGTCCATACCCAAATCAATAGTAGTTCTGATTGAACTATTTGCCGTATTTTCGGTCAATTCGTTTCTTTGAAACGTTTGTTTTTAGCTAAAAAAACCTCTGTGCATTCAAGCGAACTTTAGGAAAACAGACAATCCCAATCAATAATCTAAAGACATTTAAAATATCTTAAAACCGTACAATAAAAACCCTTGTCAATTCAGCGTTTAGGTTCAGGCCTCGTTGACGATATGCTCTACATCGCTGATGGAAACCCATCCATCCAGTCCCGTGTCCGTGTGTACATTCAACTGTACATTGTATAACAAACCCATCGGTTTCCTGGCCGCAAAGGCCTGACGAGGCCTGCACAACTTGAGCGTTTAATCACGCGCTTTCCCAGACAATGCTCTTAAAGCGTTTCGCAGGAAGGTTGTGCAACAATCTTAATAGTGGTAAAACACCGACAAAAGAAGTCTAATCATGTTGAACTTGATGATCGACAGCACGAGCACACATTACAATACTATTTACTTCCTCGACAGCGATACACTTGCTTCAAGTCTAGATTTACAACGGCGGCTAACGTTGTAAAGCTACCTTAGCTAGCATCGGCTAACGACGCGAGCTGGCGGCTATTGGCGGGGCGACTGTAATTTATGAAGGCACAGCCGAGCGCGGTCGTTAGCATACGCTCTGCGACCCACGCATGCTATTCCGCAACTTGGATATGACACAGCCTAACACTTTTCCAGACAGAATATATTCGGTCCACCACAGCTAAATCACACCACGTCCAGATAGTGTGCGTCTTGCCTGGACTTCCGAGTTTGAAATATTTGTCTATCGCCCGGAAACGCTTAAAAGTGCATAAACATCTGGTGCCGTTCTGTAGCATTTGCTCAAATGGTTATGGGGGACCCGTGTGCGATGTTCACCACATCACATATAACCAGTCTCGATCCATGCCCGCTACTATGAACATCAGTTGTGACAGTCCGTAAGTCAAGCATGGAGCTATGTGCTTATAACGATGCCAGACAAACTATATGCGAAAGCGCGGACAGCAGCTAGCGAAAAGTAAAGTAAAGACCCACCACTCGTAATGCGTTAAAAAGGACCACACTCCAGACTAGTTAGCATGCATACACAAACATAGTTCTCGCACATTGCCGTGCTGGCTGTGGACGAAACCATGCTACACTTCACGGAGTTAGCTGTACCGATACCAAGCGTTGTTTTCATCAGCTGCTCACTTTTCACAACTGGTTTCCCGATGTTTTTCGCCTTAAATCCTTAATAAAATCCGTACTCGTCTCAACTAGACGTAGAGCAATCTCCCGTGGACATTGGAATAATATTCATTTTTTATAACACGCTGTCGGTTGAGGGAAGTTACCTGAAAACCCCTACAGGCAGCCAGTCTGGATCCTTTGCCCGACTTCAATACCCCCTTTCTTGTTTTCTTTTACTAGCTAGGGATGGCTAAATAGCCTGCTAGCTCCCCGTGAGGGAGAGCAGACCCAAACAATTTCTAAATGTAAATTCTCACGGTGCTTCGGAATTAAGGCCTCCAAGCACACAAAGTGCGGTCCTTTGTGGCTTTAACCGGCTGTAAACACAAAAATGGGTTCGTTGACTAACCACGACTGTAAAAATATGACATATTAGTAAATAGTCTTAAGACAACCGGCCTCAGCCATGACGGTGTCGAGTTCATCTCACAAGGTTGCAATTTCGAGTGGAAACCCCGGGTAGTGACGTAACGACGATGCGTTCATAACAAACCAAAAATTGCACTACACGAATAGTGGATGGAAATTGTCATAACTGGTTATTACATATAGTAATAATTGTTTTTAAACATATTACATTTGCATTGACATTGCTGATGTAAGCAAGATACATACACACGGAGTATACATCGGTCTGTTGCCATTTATTTGATGAAAGCGGAACCATGCTTGAATCAACTGCAACCCAAACAAATTATGGAAATAGCTTTATCTTGGATCATTTAGTTAAATAAAATATTTTTCACAAAAGCGAAAATAAGAATGTCCTCGAAATCTAGAGGCAAATACTTTTGACAAAAATATATATTTTATTATGACAAAAAATGCATAACCCAATGTTTATACTAATGATTTCACTTTAGGCCTACTGATGTAAGGATTCCAGCCGATACCTAAAGGCGTTTGTGTAATTACAACAACGCATTTGACAATTGCATCCACCAAGACAAGGTTCATAATTGTGTTCCCGGTCTTATCCTCTTGGACGAAATGTATAAAGGGCTCTATCTAAAGTGATATGTGAGCAACATGATTCAAATGGAGAGGTCACCAAAAAGACAATGACGTTTGAGCGGCTACATATCTCCAGAGTCTGACATGAAATAATATGCAATTGTATTTAATGACAGTAGATGGCAGTACCTAAAACAATTCTTTATTCATAACCCTGCAAGACTTCAGGTCTTCCTTCAATTAAAAAAATAAAAACGATCCCATCCTCAAATCAATCCATTCAGGGAATTCTGGACCACTTTAGCTTTTCACTTTAGCACAGCAATCTTAGATACTACAAAAGAGGCAAACATTGGAAAAGTTGTTATTCATTCAATTTATTTTATTTGGTCATGGCCCATGCAAGTAATTTAAGATTATAAGTAAATTGCTAGGTAAAGTGTTTCTTGATAAGAAAATAGATTATTTATAGTTACCGTTTTTGTCTTACTACACATATATGGTAGAATTGAAGATACATTCCTTTGACCTTAATAGTGATATTTAATAAATATGAAAGATGCAATGCTAAGCTTACCACAGCATTCTCTGGGGGGTCACTTAAAAAAATTAAATACAATCAATTATATTCTCAGTGCTATGGTTTTATTGAAACAAAGCTTTCTGTACAATATTTTTATAAATATAAATTGTAGCCCTCTTGGTCTAAACCAATCAGGTAGACACTGACGATACATCAGTAGTCAGCGATTCCTGAACAAAACAGGCAACACAAATAGACTGTTCATGTATTTAAAGGAGTTGGAACTGAGCTGCAGCCATTCAGACAATACCCGTCGCCTCTATAGGCAAGCTGTTTGTGTAAACTGGTCAGGAGCACTTGCAATGCTGAATAAAAAGCTCTATCTCATCTCAAGTACCCTAAAGGGTGCAAACCTGCCAGTTCCCAGGCGGTCACTAGGACAGAATCCAGAAACAATGAAACATCTTTGATTTATTGTGGTATAAACAGTCATGTACATAGCATTACACACACATCATTTGCAGTATTTTCTCTCCTCATAGAGTTTTATTTTTTTAAGTGTTTTTGGTTGCCTTCCAAATACACCTTGGCTTCGCTCTGATTTGAGGCAGCCCAGGGTTAGTTCAAATAGCACAAAAAACGATTTTATTCCAGATGCAATTGTAAGTTTAAATAAACATAATTTTGATCTATTCAGATGCATCAGCTACCTTCTGTATCAGGGGTGGAAGTGAGAGTGTGTCATTTCCCATAAAAGCTGCATGTTGTTTCCCCTTTTCTGTGATTACGGTGATCCTATGAAATTATGAGCATTATTTAATTTACATTCTATTGACAAACATCAAATATGAAGTGGCCTTGCATTGAAGAATGATTGCATCATATTTGCCAGCACAGAACCCCAGCAGAGTCTGTTTCCTGTATATCATGGCTGGACTAAACGTTTGCCTTACAGCAGACACCAGAGGGTGCCACACTCTGATCCTGGCTTATGTTAGGGCTGTACACACTAGCCAGGAGTTTAGCAGCTTCATCACTGGGTCAGACATGCTCAGGCCCCAATTTAAGGTTTTTATTATGCAATATAATCCGTTGTAAAAGTGTCTTTGAATACCAGGAAAATTCATAATTTTGACTTCGATACCTTATTGTATGTATTATAATCTACAAAGCGTACAATCCAAGTTGCATTCTAGAGGAAAAGTGCTAGATAATCACAAATCCCTGAATTACGTTAGTCAGCAGCTGCTGGTGATCTTGGCCGGGCAGGTGAGTCTTCAGATGTCTCTTGAAGACTGGGTGGTAGAGCCACTCGTTCCACCTGATGAACAACCACACTTCGTGAAGTAGGCCTTGAGGCAGTGTCAGGGAGCAGGCCTGCTCATCTCAGCTCCTCAGAGGGTGGGCCGAGGTCCAGGGACCGAGATGGAAGGGGGTGGTCGTTGGGACCCAGAGAAGGCAGACACCTTAAAGGGAGTTCGGTAACTTAATCAATCAACGTTGTTTTCACACCAATACCACAGGGAGGATGAATAAAGGAACAGCCCTTGACTGGCGGCTAACTCCATTATTATACTGGAATTCAAATTGTTGCCATTAAAACTTATTTGGATGAAGCATTTGTATATATGGATTTTATAGTGCTAGTAGTAATAGTAGCTTACAACGCAAAGTAAGCTACTATATACTAAAAACCAAATATCTGAAGAAACATCTCACGATGTTTTGGCACAATGTTTGCATATATTCATATGTAGACACAAGGGTTTACAGGACTAATCATTTGGACATACATTGATATATTTCATTAACAAAAACATGCACACCGTACATAGTATATTGACAGTGAATCCAGTCTATGACTCCTCCCATTTGCTCTCTCTGTCAGTCTCTCTTCCTCCCCCCCTTGCACATGCTCATAAGACCCCTCCTCTCCATTGCCTCTCTGCCATAGGGAGCACACTAGTGCTGCTTCTGCTTTCATCCTTCTCCAAGCCCTAGCCTCCACACACGACTGCGTCTCAAAATGGTTGCCTGATTAGTGAGCCTCCTTTTATTCTATATCTTTCAGTCAGAGAACGAGAACAGGGGAGACATATAAGTGTCTCTCTATCGCAGCAATCTAGAATTTCTAGATAAAAAAATACCCTACGCTCTTTTTTTTCATTGCCTGCATGTGTGTTGTGTACAGTTGAAGGAAATGCAGGCCTTAAAATGCAAACATCTTCAAATTAAAAGGCAAAAATTATCTAAGCAGGTATTGAAGCAGAAGAAAATTTTCCTATGTCATTCTCAAGAAAAGGACAGAAAGCGTTTTTGAGCAAGGCAGATTGGTCTTTCTCACTACGAGGCATTTGGCAATGGAATTCAGTGCCTCATCTGTGTTCGATCCTCACAAAGGTAAGGAGATCCGATATTGCTTACTGTTACATATGAAAGAGGTAACATAGCTGGCAGGTACTAGAGAATGCAATGATGCTTGGTTCAGAACGATGTAGCTGCCCTCTGTTGCCATGGCAACACTGTGTATGCACCTCTTGCATGGCATGTCTTTTGTTGCCTTGTTTGCTTTTATTTTCCTCCACTGATTTAGTTTAGCAGTGTTAAACAAACTAAAACATGCCAAATTTGTACCGAATAGCAGGGACCTTATGATACCAAAAGGCAAATGTTTAAAGTTAAGCAGGAACTAAGAAGATGTAGGTGTGGTAGGAAAGTCATATCACAGATCTAAGATGGTTAATAGTGTTTTCATTTTCATTCATGGAATGAAAATGGTTAACATTGACTGCATTAATGCTTCCTTACTCATACTCATAATTAATGGAGGTCAATTATATTTATGTTATTTATTAAATTAAATTTGTTTAGACATTTTTGTAGCTACAAAATGTTGTTTTCAACTAGTAGGCCTATCCTTTACATGAGTTAGAATTCAACATGATTTTTAAGTAATCCAACAAAAATACTAAGCTATCTAAGGAATGACCTACTCTATGTGTGATTATCATTCCCCACCTAGATGCGGTTGAGGAGGTGGATATAAATGTTGTCTTTCAAGCAGCTGCAAATGGGGATGTCAACACGTTAACCACAATCATACGGGAAGATCCGTCTATTTTGGAATGCTGCGATGGGGAAGGTATGAGTATGATTTTAAGGAACAGGCTTTGACTGTTTTTCCAAAGATGATATATGGCACTAAGGATTGAAATTGTAACTACATGTGGGGTAAAAGAGGTAGGCTACTATGTAGTACAATCTGAATATAAGTTTAAACTATGCTGTGTAAGAGACAGTATTCCTTTTGGTAAATTGGTTGAATGTGTCCATCATGTTTTCGTTAGAATTATTATTTAGCTCACAGAGACAAATTGAGGCAGACCCTAATTTTCAATAATTTTACACCACATTTAAACCAAATATCTTACTGAGAAAGAAAAAACCTGGTGCTAAGTATGTATTCATTCATTCTTGCAGTCAAGTGTTTTGTAGTGAGGTGAGGTGCACAAAAGCTGAATGTGGTCTTTCACCAATCTGTTGACCCAAGGAACATGCAATGTAAACCAGCCTGACATCGGGTTGGATAACCATACACTCCAGCGATTTTATCTAAAGAGGTAGTTTGTTTAAAAGTGCTTTGTACAAATATAGATGTTTATCACATCTCATTGAAATAGCTGGCAAGCAAACATGTCTATAGATTCAATGATATATGTACCATAGGACTCACCTGTATTCCCCCTGAGATCAGAATAGTCTTCTTTCCTTAAATTGAAAACATGTCTTGTTTTTTAATACAAATCAGTTTCAACAACAGCTTGTTGAAACTGATTTGTTTTCAACTTGAAAACATGAACAATTCCTCACCAATCCATATGCCCAAATATGTATACTCTATGTATCTGAAACCAGACAAAATGCTGATCTGAAAGTTGCAAATAAATTTTTTCCTAGCTCTGGAGAAGGGCATATATTTAGTTGATTAGCATTCAACAGAAGTTTGAAGTCAATAAGTTAATGATATATTTGGAAGAAACTTTAAAAAAGGTTATTGTATTAAGGATGGGTCTTAATATAGAGCCTGGTGGGACACTCCTTTGGCATGACATCGCAAGACCAATTGGCAAATGCGTATAAGTCTGTAACCTCACTGTTCATTTTGGATTTCTAAGGGCTAAGGGCTGTTAGGAACGGTTGCAAACGCAAAGCCTCTGGACGCAATGGATAGACCTTAAAAGTGTGACATTGTGTTTTAATTTCCATGTAGAAAAGCCTTAGGACAGGGGTTGCAAATTAGCCATGGCTAGACCTCTACAAGCAGCACTATTTCATGTTTTTAACCTGTAATAATCTTTTTGACATAAAAACACATACAAAAGAAAAACATGTATACTCAAAAATATGCAATTATTCATGGCACCATGTGGACTTTACTTCCTTCAGGATCGACACCCCTTATGCACGCAGTTTCTGGCAGGCAGGTGGACACTGTGAAACTTCTGCTGAAGATGGGAGCTTCCATCAACACTCAGGATGCATGTGGGAGAACGTCGCTATCCCTTGCAACATACCTTGTGAGTGAATCATCCGTGTTTCATGAATCCCTTTAAAGGACATCTGTTAGAGTTCAAATGTATAGGACCCAAATGCAGATGCACGTTTGTTTTATCAGAATAATCACAATTGTGGCCAAATAACGTTTTTCGGTTTATATAGCGTAATCAGCCTTGATATCTACTTGATTATAAGCAATACTATAATTTATTTTTTTGTTTATTTGTTGTGTCTAATATGTCTAATATCTTGTTTAGGCGGGCCTATATTTCGAAACTCACTTTTTACCTGTTATGTTCCCTTCGATTAGGCCTACAGTTCAGTCTTTTCCAGGGATAGAAAGAGGAGGCCACAGATTCAGTAGTATTTTACAGGAATACAATTTAAAACTAAATGTAATTTAAAACTCTTAACACTTGTAAAGAAAGTAATTTTTCAATCTATAAAAAAAATTACTTTGGTCCTAGGACTGCGTTTCAAAGACTGTACCCTCCTTAATTGGAGGAAGCTATTATTGACCAACAGACAAACAAAGGCAGGCA
This sequence comes from Gadus macrocephalus, assembly GCF_031168955.1. Lineage (NCBI taxonomy): Eukaryota > Metazoa > Chordata > Actinopteri > Gadiformes > Gadidae > Gadus > Gadus macrocephalus. Next base: position 7,711,592 of record NC_082385.1, on the reverse strand, counting down.
GCTACCATAAAACATGGCTTGCTCATCCGAGCGACCAGGTTGTGACGTCACCTTCCTGGGTCTGATCCATGATCCCACCTCCAGCAGCAATTTGCTTGGTCAAAACAAAGTGAAAGATAGTGAAACGTACCGTTAACCAGGATTTGCCCTCGTCTGCGTCTGATTTGTGAGACTACTAAACTAATGTTAAACTAATACCAAAATAACTCCCTGGCAAGACAGGTAAGATAGGGAAACAGATAACACGAGGTGACAGGAATATAACTAAACAGAGGGCTAGAATGCGCATGAGAAGACAATCGACACAAGTCGACGCTAATCGAACCATCCGTGATAGTGAGGTAAAATAAAAATGTAGGTAGGCCTACTGAGGACATCTGGTGGGTTAAATGAAGAACTTCACACACAAACCGGAGCAGGCCTATAACCTGTGACAACAAGACCGATATCAGAATAAACACTGAATCTCTATAATTTAGTTTTCTATAATGGATTATAATGGATTTTGTTTTGTCACTGTATTTGTTTGTCTTTCTAAGGGCTGGCTTGAAGGCTGTGTTTGCCTGTTGCGGAACGGGGCCAAGCAGAACATCCCTGACAAGAACGGACGGCTTCCGCTTCACGCAGCCACGGCGGAAAACGATGTCAAGTCAGTCTCACTTCAAATTCACGTAAACGCTGTCATTGGTGCTGTCATGTAAATTAGCTGATTTTCATATGGTCATTCAAATAACATCAAGGAATGCACACAGAGTTAAAGTTGCTCTAGGCAAGATTTAAGAGCTATTGAATGTAATTGTTAGAATTGACACAGTCATCTCTCAACCATTAGTAAGTTAAATGTGCTGTGAGAATTTATTGTTTAAATTGACTGTGCTATTTACAAGCCAAATCTGATTTTTAGACCGCCCCCTGCTAATTTCTGTCCAATCAAGCTGGGGCGGGTCATGCCCAAACCAAAAATGTGTCACCCTACTAAATGGAACTGCCACTTCAAGGTAAATAATATAATAAAGAAACACAACTATCCAGAAATCTTCCCTATATTCACAATTTAATTAAAATTCAGAGTTTAGTACATTACCTTGCAGTCAACATTTGACACAGTGCTATTTTTACAATCAGTGTCCTAATCAATGCATTATTATGCATATTAAATTGCATAATCACCATGGCACACTGCATAGAAGTTAGATGACATTCCGATGACAATGCTAGACCTCAATGAGCATGAAAGTCACTAAAACCTTTTGTGGCAATACTTAAGAAATTGTTTTAGTGGATCTTCCCCAGGGGGGATTATTCAGTAGCTGACGCTTTTGTTTAAATTAAATAATAATACTGTTATTTTAATATCATTACTACTCAAATACAGTCTCTGTTGTGCCTTGAAGTGAATTTGGAATTGGGTTTCTGTTGTAGACATGTATGTCAGGTTAGTGTGTCCGCACACAACTCAAAGTTGTACACTACAAATATGCTTTAGGTAGGATTCAAGTGCTATCATTTGAGTGTAATGAGTCAGAATTGGCACAAACATCTGTCAGCTATTCATGAGTAAAGTGTTCCGTGAGAACATCTGTTCTGATTCTGTGCCAACCTGTATATGTGCCCATTTCTAACTAATTATGGCATCTCTTCCCTGATTAGTTCGGGGAATGCGATTTGCCTTAAAATCTCACCTACAACAGCCTAAAGTCATACACACTCGGGTAAAGCTTACAGACTTCTTGTCTCTTTGACTCCTAGATTGATGGCAGTCCTGTTGCAGCAATCCATGGCCTCCGAAATAAACCATCAGGACAATGAGGTAGGTGGTGCAGAATAGTACAATAACTCTAAAGCTTTGAGAGCGTTCCTAAAAAGAATGCAAATGAAATACAATTAAACTGCTCTGTAGAATGTTGATATATGCATGGATATTAGTGTAATGCTAACAAAATTAACCGCATATGTCTCACTCATTTTGATTCTGTCCGTAGGGTATGACAGCGCTGCACTGGGCTTCCTTCCATAACCGCCCAGCACATGTACAGGCCCTCCTGCAGAAAGGGGCAGATCCAACCCTGGTGGACAAAGACTTCAAAACAGCTCTTCATTGGGCAGTGCAGGTACAACAGGAAGGCTTGTTTTTAATTGCGTATATCCCCCCTCGCAGCAATTGTTGACATGCCCGTATAAGGTCTGCAAATGGGCTGACTTCACATTATGGTCTTATGCCCCAGTGGATCAATTATATTGCTGTGGCTAGCTTTTCTATTACACATTTTAGGTGATTAACCTGTGCGTCTTCATGGTTGTCTGATTGGAGTGATAAATGGAAAGCCCCTTGTAACCCATTATTACATTAATAACAAGTCGATTCGGTAAAGTAGAAAGAAGTAGTCTGAAGGCCAATTGTTCTCACTTGCCTTTTGCTAAATTATTAACTAGGCCTATATATTAGTGTGTATACATATATATTTATACACACTAATATATAGGCCTTGTATTAAAAAAAAAGTATATAGATAGATAAACTGTAACAAATGTAAACAATTATTTTTTATTTCCAATTCACAAAAAAAGCTAAAGGGAGGGAACGTGAAACAGCTTCCCCTACTGGTTGAGTAGTGAAATGCATTGGGTTTTCCCCACGAGGCGCTTCAAGATAATTACATTATAAGCTGTATTTTGGGAAAGTCCGTTTTCCTATTTATTGTTAGAAGGGTATCTTTACCAAAACAATGTTAATGCACGTTTTCTGATAGTACCTAATAGCTAACTACGTTATCGACCTGAAATGGGTCGCCAATGTCTCAATTCAAATGTGGCATTTCTTTCTAAAAAATATTGGGAAATCCAATTTTTTTACCTTTTGCCTTTCAACAGAGTGGCAGTAGGTACATGTGCTCTCTTATCCTGGCTCATCCTCTTGGCTCCTCTGTCATCAACTACGACGACGAGAACGGGAAGTCCTGCGTCCATATCGCTGCTGCGGCCGGTTACAGTGACATCATCCTGGAACTGGCGCTCTTCAGCGAGACAAACCTACAAGCCCTGGATGTGGACGAAAGGTGAACCATTTTTTTTTTTTTTAAAGGAAACTTGAGAGACGAGACGTGTGATCAAACAAAGTGAACTATTATCTCGTTCGTGCATTGAATTCACAATTGTCCGCCGTTCTCCGCAACAGGACTCCGCTTCATTGGGCCTCAGCAGCCGGGAAGGAGGACTGTGTCCAGGCGTTACTTCAGCTCGGAGCGGAGCCTGCCCCCAGGGACATCAATGAAAACACGCCACTGACATATGCAATGTACTGCGGTCATACAGCCTGCATCAAACTCCTCTCAGGTGTCAATAGGTTAGACTTTATATTAGCTCAATTGACGTGGAACCTCTCATTTGCATGAAGAAAGAATGTATTTTAGTGGCAATTGTGTTAAAAGTGGTGTTGTTTTTATGAGAGAGAGAGCAGAAAAGAGAAGAGAGAGATTTTATTGGAAGGAAGTCAGGGAAGAGATGTTCTTAATTGTTTGAAATTAGCAGGGAAATGGTCTTATACAGGCGGCGTGCGGTTAACCAGAACAGATAATCTCACATTATATTTCAATCATGAACAGCAGAGGGATGGCTATTGTACTTTTAAGAGGTTACACTCCAATTATAGCTACTAATGTACTACACTACTTAAAATGTGCAATGTAAGCGGTCTATTTCTAAGCATAAACTGTATGCCAGAAAGGGCTCACATAATGATTCCTGAATGAACGAGCAGTATGGTACTTCAAGGGGTACATGCACCATTAGAAAAATCTAATTGAATCCAAGTATTGATATCTACATGCAAATGTGTTTTCCATAGATTGGATTCTCCGCGGCAGCACAAGTCACAGGGCGTGTGTGACACGGCCCAGAAGAAAGACGGAAAATTCCACATGTTCAACCAAATCTTCTCCTGTAAAAGGAAGAAGGAGAACAACAAGGTGGGGAAGCAAGAGCTGAGTTGTGGGGACGAACTGCCAGCAGAAGATACGTCGGAAGTGGACGACATCATCACCACGTTTGACAGCATCATGGAGGCCACTTCAACCAGCACCACTTCCGCCAAGGAAAAGGGAGAGGAGGACTTAAAGACTAAGGTCCAGTTGATCAGAGTGCAGAAACCCCAGGAGCTGGATAACCATGTGGAGGACTTTAAATCACTCTCTGTAAGGATGCAATGTCTTCCCCCGATTAGTCTTGGCAATTCCTGGTTGTTGGGATCCCATAATTCTGTGCAGCAAAACGATCAAACAGTGTCCCCTCTGCACCCACTTGCTCATCCGTCTCAGAAGAGCAAAAGTGAGCATAACTTGTCGGACAGTCATCTTGAGGCCCGGACTAGAGAAAGCGGTGTCTCTAAAATGGAATCCCGCCAGACGTTTTTAGCCACTAAATCCTGGATATCCCAAAGGACAAGGAGTCTGTTGGACAAACATGAGATGTCCAGCAATGTGGATGTCCTCTACTCCAACCTAGTCCCATATATACAGAAGGATGAACACGGTATGATGCTTGCTATCTATATGATGTTTAATTTGGAATCTTATTTATGTGATGCAAATTATAAATGCAATCAACAATTTAGTAAATTAATACTTTTACGTACAGGGTTTTTCAGTAGATTTCTTGTAATATTTCACGATTTCCTTTACAGTCCTAAATTCGCAACTGCTGCCTATAGACAGGCTGAAGATGAGAGAGACTCGGAACTGCTTGGCATCAATCCGTGACCAATGTTCTCTTCGTTGTAAGTATTTTTGCGGTCTTGAAATATTTACTTAAAGGTGTAACCTGTATGATAATTAGCTTAAACATTAAAAAAAATAAAATAGTTAACCCTATCCCTAACCCTGACCCTTACCCTAACCCTAGCCCAACTAATAGTCTAGTAATACCACTTTGTACCTCAAGAGGTCACTGCTGTGCCAGTGATAAAAAGGTACTGCTGCCCGGAGGTCTATGAAGCTATAGCTTAAAGGTATTTTATAATTGTACAGTGTTTACATGGCAAATCAAACAAGGATCAGCTAACATGGGTGTCAAATTAGATGTAAACAGGTCTATGTAACCAGGGTCTGTGTTTACATGTCAGTGACCACAGGTTACTGGGTTATGGTCACTTAAAGTGACAAGCACACCTAATCCGCTCAATACATTCGATAACAGATATTCACACTGAAATAAAGACATCTCAAGCGGGGAGATAAATGGTTGCCTCACAGAGTTTTGTGTTGGTTATTAGTAAAACACTCTCAATTCCAATGTCAAATGATGTCCCAGTGTATCTACCAGAAATACTGTAGGGAGGCATGCTGGTACCCTCACACCTGTAATGTGGGTGCAGCGTTACGGCTACACTAATACAATTGCTCCCACATGCTTACAGTTTCTTTACCAACGGACGAAGTCTCCAAAGGCGTAAAGAAGTCTAAGTCCCTGCCACTACAGTCCATGGAGCAGAGCTTTGGGGGACTTCCCCCACCCGTCACATCCAAGTCACAGAGGTTAAGTAAGCCACAAAGCCAGTCGCTGTGCTATTTCCTACCTATGCTGAACGGAGAGCCTCTGAGAACTGTTCAGGTCCTCCCTGCCATCCCCTCCCAGAGAAGGCATAGTGCGACGGTGACGGAACCTAAACCAGGTGCTGACAGTTTGGTCAACAGAACCTGAGTTAAATTCCAGCATTCTTTGAGGGCAAAGAGATTATTCACTGTTATTCAGCTGGCTGTACAGCTAATTGTACAGTTGAACTTTGAATTGATGAACATCAAGACGCATATTGCAGAGGATACCTTTATTACTTTTTGACAAGTTTAGGTTGTATATTGAATCGTAAAGAATTTAATAATTTGTCTTGCATTTGTCTTATCACTACTAATTTACACTTTAATATTTATGAACAAATATTACTATAATTTTCTACATATTTTTACTTAACGGACAACTCCACAAATTGGCATGCACTGTGTACTTTTGGCACTTTAAATATGATCCAGATTGTAATGTCACATACTGGTTTACAAATCAAATAAAGTATGACATTATGAGTTGGTTGACATTTGTAATTTCTTTCTATTTATTTGTGTCTGTACACATATCTGTAAAACTGTAAGTCAAAATACCTTTTCAATAAACACTCACAAGCACCATGTCAGTTGAGGATTTGAGTGTGACAACCAGCCCAGATAAAATTTACTTTGTTGCATTTGGAAGGCCAATGGGTCTAACAATTAGGCCAAGAATCCAACTAGGCACCATCTAATATAACTATATATTATAAAATATAATCGAATTTCGGGTTATTTGGTAGGGTTTGTAAAACCTGAAGGAATTTAATTAGTCAAATCATAGAAAAAGGACAATGTATACTTGAGTCACATAAACACTTAAACATACAAATACTATTTTATAATATCATCATAGGTTAGAGTGTAATAACTGCTCAAAATTGAAACAGCATATTAAATCCTAGATGTGTTTATGTAAACCCTTGAATGTGCTGCCTGTTTCTAGACGTCTAAAACCCTCTCTGGATCATTTCTTCGCTGTGGCTCCAAGGACTGTTTTGGTCGTTTTGACATTTTTAGAATGTGGCTGAGTTCAGTTCAGTTAAACAACGCTGTAATGTTTGTAAGATAATTCTAGTGAGATAATAGTGTGTGTGTTCAGCTGTGGCACATTTGCACAGCCAGTACCATAGCTTTTTTGATAGGTCAACCAATGTGTTGTGTACGGCAATATGAATGGCAATAGAGTGTGCTTGCTTATTTTGAATACTAGGGCCACAGCTAGACAGTGTTCTGCCTGCATATCAGTGGGAAGATTCTGAGTAATGTTGACAGGTTTTTTAGAAAATACTGTCCAGAAATTATCCTTGGCTTAAACTGAATTGAACAATCCGATATGATTTGTACAATACAATTTTATTTGTTATATCAATAGATATTCAATCAATATTTGTTAAGGATTTATGTCATTCTTGTTCAATGACTGGAATATAAATGTAACACATACACTGATAATCAAAAGAGTTCATGGGACAGTTAATGATAATTGTTCAAGGGACATTACTGAACCCTCCTCATGGCATTAATTGTAAATACGGCCACTCAATTAAAATTCAGGCAGTTCAGGCCTTTTGAAGAGGACGTGTGAGATCCAATTCTGATGTCATTCGTCTGTGTGTGTGGTTATATTATGATGCTATCACAGACTCAACCTTATCCGTGACTTTCTTTATTGCTCTGCAAACTTTCTTTATTGCTCTGTCTTTATGTTGACATGCGCCACACGTTTGGCCATGGCTGTTGGAATGACATGTTTATGACATATATACAACTACATAATGTCATTGAAAATCTCATTCTGCTTCAGGTTCATTTCTACTTGTGAACGGAGGATACCAATTTTAACATGATTAATGAGATCCCTTTCTGGCTCTTAATCATTTTAATATGATTAAGGAGATCCCTTTCTGGGTCCGAAGAAGCCTTCAAATATGCTGTAAATAACAAAACTAGGATATTCCAATCCTCATAGGACAAGGAAACTGAAATTATTAAGTGAACAACAATAAATAATAATATTTGGGTTTATTCGTTATTTTGGTACATGTCATTCGTAAATGTAATGGCTTGACATTTAGTAATTGAGTTGGTTTTCCCCTTACAGAATAACACCTATCCAAATGATAATGCTCCTTGGATATCTTTCATCAGCCTTCTAAAATGTATCAAAGAAAGATCACAACAATGCAGTTTCTTAACGTTTTTGGAGATCGAGTTTCACATACATATGGAAATGATGTAAATACATTTTGTAAATAGGCAACCCCAGGCACAGTTTTAGGCAGCAACTAAAACAAATCCTACACTAACACTGTTACTATTTCTGAGTATCAATCATAACTTTAGTAAAAGAAGAGACTAGGTCTGTCTATAGTAAGGTTCAGTTTCAGGCACTACCAGACACTAAGCCTCACCCTGGCAAATCCTCTAAAGAGGATTGGTCTTAAATAACCTCAAGTCTAATAACAGTCACAGGTAAATATAAAGCCTACGTTTCTTCTTGGACAGGAGGGTAATGAGAAAACTTTGTCGAGTAGTTGATTTTACACAATGCTTGCATACAGCGTACAAATAGTTTCGGGGTATAAGGCTAGATTGTTTGAAAACGGAAAGAGTGTGCTATATTTTTTGTTTGGATTATATGTGTCAAACAAAGTGCAATCAAGTGGAGGAAAGGATACAGTATTCTGCAAACGTGACAGTAGTATAATCCATTTTTTACCAGTGTTAATAGAAACATTGTCAGCACACACATACATCATCTCTTTCATTTGCACATAATTAACTCATATTACGGTACAAACATAATATTATCAATATATAACTAGTTATTGCTAATTTTGACATACTTCACATTTTTGTAACCATCCTTCCTTTTCGAAATATTATCCCTAACCAATTCCTCACAACTGTGAATAACTTAATATGCATCTCCATGCTTAGCCTCCACCTTCCAATTTTTAAATCAACAATATTAAATATTAAATAGTATCTCGCTAACAACCCGCCTATCATATGAACATGGAAAAACAAAGCTGCAAGCACCAAAATCCCTAGCAAGGGCAGATGGTGCCTAAAAAGGCATTCTGACGTCGTTTCATGTTTGGTTTCTGGAGAACAAGCACTCTCCACGCAGAGTCAGGTGTTGAAGCTGGAACTGGAGAACCTCTGTGTCGGTTGACTCTTTAATACTCATTTTATCTAGATTGAGGTAGTCTAGAGACTTGGCCTGCGCCCTGTTCCCTTTGATTAGACAGAGGGGTAAGGGTCCATGAAGGCCCCTTCTAGACTCCCCTTGTGTCAAGGACCTGAGCAGGGTGTCACCTGAGCTGGGCAGACGCCTCCGACTCCGCCCATTAGCAGCGGGCACGCCGTAAGGCTGGTAGGATCGGCTTTTGGCTTTAAGGACGTGGGATCCCCGGTGAATACCCAAATCGTTCGCTTTGGGTCCAGTGGTCGAAACAAAGCCAGGAGATGCGCCCGGTAGAGAGCTCTGGTCCGGGGCGCTGGAGGACCAGTGTTGGGCCATTTTCAACAGCTCTTCACCTGTGGTGAAGCCCACCAGGAAGTTGGAGTCCATGTGAACAATCTGGTATCCACCAAGAGTACTTTTGATGGGGGAACAAGGGGTGCTGGAACAGCGGGGTCTGTCCACGTCCGGTTTAAAGGTGGCTATGGCCTCTTCAGCAGAGAGGATAGGCACTGGTTTCCTTGATACTCCACCGATATCCATTTCTAAATGAACAGACAACGCCTCACTGGAAAGAGAAAAGGCAGATAGAGAGGCACTCGCGTTTTGAAGGTTGGAGTAATAGTAATAAGCATTTACCATCGCTCCATGTTTGAAATCTGATTCCCCCCCTTGATGTTAAGTGTCTAAGATAACCTTGTGATACAAACTGACTGAGGCTAGGTCAGAACTTAAAACAGTTGTATTTTTTAGGCAATGTATTACACAATTAAGCCTTTAAGAGTTTGTGCTGTTACATTCATGATTTTACGGTTATTACTATTCGTTTACTATTTCTTATTTTGTGCCTCCTGGTAAACTGGTGGAATCAAGTAATCGTTAAATTCAACATGAAAACGAACCAGTTAGCTAAAATTAAATTCAAAATATCATATCTTTTTTGAGACAGGGTAAACAGAAGAGTAAGCAACGTTTACATCACTTAATGCTCTTTTCAACACACCATATGCATGCAGTAAGTGTTGGCTTAACGTAGGCTTTTTTTGGGTACCATAGAAGCCCGCATATTTTCTGACAAGGTGATTATATAATATTCAGTACAATAAATAAACATTTAACAAACAAAACATTCGTCTTATACAGGTTCTAATCTGTATTTTTCAGGCATGACACTAACAAAATCATCGCTTAATATTCAATCAATCAGTCTGAATTTGAGATTATACCACTGAGGAGATGAACTGAACAGCCTAGGCCTTCTAAATGAATACACTCCCTCTGGCCTGTGCAAGTAAGAAAGCACGGCGCATGCTTAGGCCTGTAACGTAAGTAATACGTGAGCAATATCGTAATCGCGTAAATTGCATCTGAGAATAAAGGATTTTAGCATTGGTTTATTAATTATTGTTTTTCTGTAATTTGGTTTCATCACATAATATGTAAGAGGGCCTACATTCCGGTCAGGGTATATCACATTCTAGGCATTTACAGATATTTATTATCACCGACAAACCCCACAGAAATAATGAATAAATATAAGCTCTTGCTAAAATTGATCAGAGCAATGCACACTGTTGGCTGCTGTATGCTTTAGGCCAACTATGACGATGGATGTTCATGTTTGTGATGGCTATGTAAAAGAACAACACTGCTAAAAATAATGCACAATAGATCCCGTTCCTTAAGATGGCAATTCCATTTAATAGGCAGGCACATGTCAACGAGCGCACTATTATCTTTTCAATTGAAAGGATGGAGGGGACGCGATATGGATTTGACACAATCTAATATGATGGCAGTAACCATATATTATATATTGTGTATTGTAGCTATACGCCGGTTTCTATGTCAAACATATGGTCATCTAATAAATAGCGTCACTGGGTTATTTTCTTTGTATAACGGGTAAACCGATAACAAACCTGTATGCTGGCAGCTACACCGCGACGTTCACGCCTCTTGTCTTCGGACGGTGTATGGCACGTTTATCATCAGACGAGTGGACTGGCCTTCTATTTTTTATACGACTTCCTGTAAATACTTTCAAAGTAAAACACCTTAAAACGCTTACACACACACACACACACACACACACACACACACACACACACACACACACACACACACACACACACACACACACACACACACACACACACACACACACACACATTGATCGATATTGGTAATGGATGTAACATTTCTGAATTGCGTGTTAATAAGAGAGAAGACGGCCCCATTACTTTGAAAAATGGAAAAACAAATTCCCGGAAGCTCAATTTGGATTGTACCTAGCTTGTCACAACAATTACTAATCCGTGGAGGAGAGGAAGACATGTCGTACAAGCACTGGATTTGATACCTATCGAAAAAACGGAGCAATTGCTATTCTATTTTTTAAACCAAAGCATATGGTTGGTCGCAAATTTGAGCAAAGAACATATCGGGTCGTATCTTGTGATATTGCTCTAAGTCATCTGTTCAACTTATGCAACTGTGAACATCAACAACGTTAACGTTAGCTAGCATAGCCAGTACACAATCAATCGTCAAACCAACAAACTCTAACATATGTTGGTCTCAGTATTCAATCCAAAGGTAAGGAGAAATCTGACTTTACTCTATATTCATAGTATTCATCCCTCTTACTTTGATTTTAAAGTTAACCACGTGTGTTATTCTGAAGGAAGTGGCAGCTATAATCAAAAATGTCAACTTGACATTACCCTAGGATAGTCATATGAGCATCTTCCCAGTCAAAGCTCATTATAAATATCATCAACATCAACTACGTACGATCTGTGATGTATCAGAATCGACGAAGATGAGCGAGCCATTCTGCAGTGCATAATAGTTGTTTGTCTCGATGAAACTCCTGGTTAAAGGAAGAACGCAAATATCGCACAATGCTTTCTCTGTAACTCTTCTCGATCATTTAATGAAAGACCTGAGTGAACCTCAGGTCTGAACCTAGTGATTCAACCCCTTGTAATCGACTTTAAATCTTTTCCTTTTTTTACTTTAGTGAGTAAGACAAAGGTAGAGCCTTTTGGTCCATGGCAAGAGAGAACCAGAGGCCATGTCGATGTGAGGATTTGTGAGAAGTGCAATAAATTGGGGATTTGGTGTTGGAGAGAGAGCCATGTCCTCAGGAGCGGAGCCCCCTGACAACCTGGAACATCCACGATTTTTTGTGGGCTGTGATGACGCCGAAGGAGAGGAGCTGATCGATCCTGGGAGAGTCATGGGGTGCGACTGTCTCTACGAAGATGTTGAGGAAGAGGAGGAAGACGACGATGAGATGTATGACTCGGTAAGCATTCTCCTACATGACTACTACCCATGTGGTGCTAACCCAATGTGAATCTTATTTGAATGAATTGCTTTCTGAAAATATTGGGTTAAAATAAAGGTTAAATTAATAAAACAATTGCCCTGGCAACATCAATAACAATCAAAACCCTGCTTCGGCTTACATTGCGTGGCATTTGGAGACTGGGTTTCTGAGGAAACCATGTTAGAAGAGGCCCTATTGCATATAAACCTAAGCCCTGTTGGAGGTCATGTTAAGTAAGCGTGAGTATAACTGTTAACATCATACATGTGGTTGAGCTTCAGCCGGTTTAACGTAATGTGCAACTTGGGGTCCTCCTATAGGGGGGGGGGCATGATAACTGGCAATTTTGGTATTACTACACCAAAATAAGTATAAAGCTCAGGAATATTATCCTGAACCTGAAATAACGTGCTGTATTATTACCAGGATTTAGACCTGACCTGAGAAACTGGTGAGGTGCACAAGGCCTAGATCTGAGAGTTGCACACTATCTGTTTTTCCTGTTTTACCTGTTCTACCTTGTTTTTTTGCGAAATCTGTCGTATTTGTTAGCCTAGTAGTATGTTTTGGTTCGTGATTAAGGGACAGAATTGTCATCATTGTCTCATCAATCTATAGTTTTCAATGTGTGTGGTTATGTTGCATTATAGTGGTGGCCTACATTTGCCACATCCCCACGTGTCACTGACCGCAGTTGCATTCTTCAATAGTTCTAGAGTCAGTGAGAGAATGTCGAGACACATTTTAATACTTAAATTAAATGGTGTAAATTGTGCACTATGAGTCCACCACAGTACAATTCCACGGAAACTGATGCCCTTAGTTCAGTAACAGTTGGACAGTTCCAATGAAGGATGGAAGTGTGAACAGGGCTTGCCAATGACAGGCCACGGATTAGAGTCTGTTGCTGTCTTTCTGCCATTTCATAAAACAAGATTCCTCATTTATAAGGAAACATATCATGTTAAAACCTAAGTTCCAGGTCTGCTAAATCTGTGATTTTCTTTTTAAGTCTACTAGTTTTTTCTTTTGGCAGCTGATGTGCGTGGTGAAAGTATAATATATTTTCTAAACAAAATGGTAAACCATTTATCTTTCTCAATCTCGCTATGTTTTGAGGGGTAGGATTAACCTTGTCCTTTCTATTGGACACACAGTAACCAATAGTAAGTCTTGTTCCACTCTACTGCTCTTATATAACCCTAGTCACAGTCTGTGCTCTTCCCACATACAGTCCTTTCTGGTTTCCACCTTGTTTACTCATGTTTATTTTGTCCCTGCAAATTGAGCTTCCAGGCCAAGGTGTACAGTTTTGAAAAGTATAGTTCAATAAATGGATTAGTGGGGTGGTGGAGGCTCTATGAGGTGTATTTTTGTTTTTACATTTAAAAAAAAAAGTTTTTTACTTCTAGATGAAACGTTGCAGCACTTTGTTGTAATTCCACCTAAACAACAAGGTGTATCATTTCCAAAGATACCGCTGTCATTTAGATTCTCGAAAAAGATGGTAGTGGTTAAGAGGTTAAAGGAAACAGTCTGGCAGCCATAGATGTTAACTTTGTTGTTTGTAATACATCAGCCATTGACCCCATCCACTGGGCAGCACTTTAACTATTCTTAGTTATGTTGGAATATAGAGGATGTAACACCATCTCAGTGACTGTTCATGTTGTAGACATCTTTGTGCTGCTAATGGACAACTAGGATGAATCAATAGCTCCTGTATCAGAGTTGATGGTCAGGCAGACAATGACGAATGGCCGGATGTTGACAAAGTAATTACAAGTTATTGTATACTACAGAACATATTACTCATTCCATTATAATGCCAACGCTCTTTCTTTTTTGTGTAAGTAAGAATATTGTTTCACTATGCCTACATTTACCTGATATCTTCTATCAATCTATTTAAATTGAATCAAACAGTTTTTGTTGTCTTTTCTCAGCCACCAGAGAGGCAGATAGTGGTCGGCATTTGTGCAATGTCGAAGAAGTCCAAATCCAAACCGATGAAGGAGATCCTGGAGCGCTTGTGTCTCTTTAAGTACATCACCGTGGTAACTCTGGAGGAGGATGTCATCCTCAACGAACCTGTCGAAGACTGGCCCCACTGTGACTGCCTCATCTCCTTCCACTCCAAAGGTAAGGACCCTTGTTTGTCCATCGAGATCAGGTCCCCCGATGTAAGTGAAAACGCGGTGGAAACACAAACTGAACATTCAGTTATGATTAGTCATAATGTACATGACGACTACTAAGCAGGTACTACCTGATGGTTAATGTTTTTACTGTTTTTGTGCCTTATTTATTTGCAACATCTCTGACTAATCAACGAAACCTTTGAGCCAATTGTTCGGTTTTCTTTGTTATTATGGTTTGATACCACACAGTTGAACACCAAGGCTGAACAATAAAATACATTATTGATCCCGCTAGGCTTTCCTTTGGACAAGGCCGTGGCTTATGAAAAACGAAGAAACCCGTTTATCATTAATGACCTGGACTTCCAGTACTCTATTCAAGACAGGTGAGCTTGTTCAGTGGACATAAAGGTCAATCCATATGGGATTTCGGGTCTTGATGACATGAGGTGTCTTATTTGTTTATCAACTAACATTTCTTGCAGGAGGGAAGTGTACAGAATACTGAAGGACGAAGGGATCCAGCTACCTCGCTTTGCTGTGCTCAACCGAGATCCCGCGAGACCAGAGGGTTAGTGGGGGTAAAAAACAGAAGTCATGGTTCATAGTCATGCAAATATGTAAAATTAATATTTGCGCTGATTTGTTTTTCTATTATCTTCAATAACAATATAACGAATACAGTCATATATAATTATACGAAAAACCTATAATAGCCCTTTCAAAGTACCTGAGTCATTGCCAATATTTTTCACCAAACTTTTGGTCGCATCATGCAAATGGAAGTACGATAGACATCAGCTTTCTGTCTGGCAAATTCAGAATGCATCCTGAATTATCCATTTTATTTACCAACACCTGTGACTGCCACCTCCTCAGAATGTAACCTGGTGGAAGGGGAGGACCATGTTGAAGTGAACGGGGAAGTTTTTCAGAAGCCCTTCGTGGAGAAACCAGTCAGCGCCGAGGACCACAACGTCTACATTTACTACCCCACCTCGGCCGGCGGCGGCAGCCAGCGCCTCTTCAGGAAGGTACGCCAGACCGACCTTGGGCCAAATCAGTTGATTCTTTAAGGCGCTGCCGAAGATCCGTCTTCATTGTTGATGCGGTTTGAAACGGGTCACAGTATCAAAGTACATGTGAGGCCTGCCTCACATACTAGCTATACACAAGTTTAGCTTTACAGGATTTAATATTTATACATGGGCTTAAAGAACATGCATGTATGGCATGCTGAAGGCTTTAATGATTTTAGATATTTCGGTTAAGGGCCCATGGAATCGATGTAAAAAGAAACAGAAATTATGAGGTGACTCATTTTTGCCAATATGCTTGCTTTTCTTTTTTTCTTCATTGCATTCAATATTTTTCCCATTTAGATTGGCAGCAGAAGCAGCGTTTACTCACCGGAGAGCAATGTCAGGAAAACAGGCTCCTATATTTACGAGGAGTTTATGCCAACAGATGGCACTGATGTCAAGGTACGGCTCTGCATTCTAGATGTTGCTCTGAGATTGATGAATGAGACGGAGTAATGGCAAAGTCTGATAATATGTGTCAATGCCCTTGTATGTTTTTAGGTGTACACAGTGGGGCCTGACTACGCCCATGCTGAAGCAAGGAAGTCTCCGGCCCTTGATGGCAAAGTGGAGCGGGACAGTGAGGGCAAGGAGGTGCGGTATCCCGTCATCCTCAATGCCAGAGAGAAGCTCATTGCTTGGAAAGTGTGTCTGGCTTTCAAGGTAAATCTGTTTGGTAAATACTTTTAGATGCTTTTAGTCTTATCAGATGCTACTTTCTGAATAAGGCTTATTTAATTGGATCACTCGAACAAAGAGGTCAGTGTTGGAATTGTAGCTTGTTGCCCCGGAAAAGGATTTGCAAAGGTGTGTTCACAGCAAAAGCGAAGCAAATTATTTGCGCCGCACCGGATACATACAAAGTCAATGCAAAGACCCCAATAGATGCAAATTCGTCGGCTCCGCATATGGCTCGACTGGTGCAGCGCGAATGACGCTGTTCACTCCTGACAAGCTTTCTAGCCTTCTAGAGCCAAAGGTCAGCTGGTTGAGTCAAACAGTCACCGCTCTCCATCTCACTGGAGGCACTGTGCATGAGGTAGCTAGCATGGTAGCAAGCAAACAAGGTTGTTGGTAATTTGCATGACTGTTAGGCATGCAAATATCTATGATGGTAGCATTTCCTGGGTGCACTGGGTTTCTCTGTTGGTACTGGGGGGGGGACGTGTTGCCCGCGTCACCCAGGTCACTGAACCTTTGCGAAGATTGGTACTGTACCTGTTTCTTGTGCCTAAATCGATATCCAGGTGCTTGATCTATTGATTTTGTTGGTTTGTTTTTAAATGTAATCAATATTGGCCACTTCTCAATGACTTTCACTTATAAAACACGTACATTTATATTTGTATTTCCATTTTGTTTGTTCTACACAGCAAACGGTCTGTGGTTTTGATTTACTGCGTGCCAATGGACATTCGTATGTCTGCGACGTCAACGGGTTTAGCTTTGTGAAGAACTCGATGAAGTACTATGATGACTGTGCGAAAATCCTTGGGTAAGAGTACTTTCTTTATTCTTTTCTGGCATTGGAATTCATTGAATCAAGAATTGACTTTGAGAAT
This sequence comes from Gadus macrocephalus, assembly GCF_031168955.1. Taxonomy (NCBI): domain Eukaryota; kingdom Metazoa; phylum Chordata; class Actinopteri; order Gadiformes; family Gadidae; genus Gadus; species Gadus macrocephalus. The sequence goes on along the minus strand of NC_082385.1, from coordinate 7,694,689 downwards.
CATTTCAAATGTGTTACACAAACCACTTTAATCAAACCTTCTTCATGCCATTTGACAAGAGTGTGATTATTTTCAACTATAAATGTGCGGCCTTGCTTGCAGTAATATCATCATGAGGGAGCTGGCCCCACAGTTCCAGATTCCCTGGTCCATACCTCTGGAGGCTGAAGACATTCCTATTGTCCCTACTACCTCTGGTACCATGTACGTAGCCTATGAACGATCCCTTCATGGCTTAGTGCGTCTCTGGTCTTCAAACAGTGTTTAAATGATTGCCTTCCTACTAAAATACCTTTTAGGATGGAGTTGCGTTGTGTCATTGCGGTCATTCGCCATGGGGACCGAACCCCAAAGCAGAAAATGAAGATGGAGGTTCGCCACCAAAGGTATTCTGCATGAACACCTTGGCTATAAGCACTGCACTACAATACACAATATACAAGTGGATAACTTCAACAAAATGTTATGGATCTGTGATGGTGTTTTGTTGTTTCTCTCGTTAAGGTTTTTTGATCTCTTCGAGAAATGTGATGGGTACAAAACTGGAAAGCTAAAGCTGAAGAAGCCTAAACAACTTCAGGTGGGTGCAAGGGTACTTATGATGCTTATGTTTATGTTTGTGATTAATATGTTGGTTGATAATGTTAATTGCATACATCTGCAGGAAGTGCTGGATATTGCTCGACAACTATTGGTTGAAATCGGGCTCAAAACAGACTGCGAAATCGAAGAATCCAAAGCAAAACTGGAACAACTGAAGACGGTCCTTGAAATGTAAGCATGTCATCTAAAGACATTAAAGGGCCCCTGTTTTACCACCAGGTGTCAGTGTGATTAGCCATTACTAGACGTTTCACCATCTGACATCACAAGTGTGCAGTATCCACCTAGATACAGTCTACTGGGTAGGCTGTTAGACTTATCTATTCAGCATGCATCTGGGTGGACACTCCTACTTGTGATGTAAGTAGTTCCATGTGCATGGCAGATTTGATACGGCTTATAATGCCTAATCACACTCACACCTAGTGTTCCAATAGAAGCCTTTAAAAGTATTTATTAATTAGAATGTTTTAGTAATCATTCCACACATTTTTTTATTTCAGGTATGGCCATTTTTCTGGCATCAATCGCAAAGTGCAGATGACATACCTTCCCCACGGTTGCCCGAAAGCCTCTAGCGAGGAGGAAGGTAATGGAGTCCTCGTCATTATTCCATCAAATAGTTGATTTCTATACCCTGCATTCGTTGCTTTGAGACTCCATCTTGGCCTGTGCGTTGTCCCTCAGATGTGCGTAGGAAGGACCCCTCTCTGCTGCTGGTGCTGAAGTGGGGAGGGGAGCTGACCCCAGCAGGGAGGGTACAGGCAGAGGAGCTGGGCAGGGCCTTCCGCTGCATGTACCCTGGAGGACAAGGTAGGCGCGCTGATCGAGGAGAAGGCCCCCCCCCTTTAAACACCCTGCTGACGTCTGGGAGACACTTTGTTCCGTCGTTTATTGCTGGGGCTGTATTTGGCTGGGGCTATTTAAATTCGTCACACTCAGAATTGGGGGCGTATCAAGAACGTTTAATTGATGTTGGCCGGTAACCCAAAACTACCCGTGATGATAAATGTTTAGCGTTAAAGCTATCGACAATTTGAGTTAATTGAATAGATATAACTTCTTTATTACCAACTACCTTCCTCGTCGTCATCTACCATATGTTGTTTTACGGTTTCGTTGGTCTATAAAGAGCTTTGACCACAATAGCTTCCACACATGCTGCTGTTGTTCTTCGTTAACCACGCGTTCAACGGTCTTGGTCAGGTGACTACGCAGGGTTCCCAGGCTGCGGTCTTCTGCGCCTACACAGCACCTACCGCCATGACCTGAAGATATACGCGTCGGACGAGGGCAGAGTGCAAATGACCGCTGCGGCTTTTGCGAAGGTCTGTTCTCAGTTCCTCTCAAGGCATTCTATTTGTTTTCATTGCTTTCATTTCTCCCTCCCTCCGAACATGAGGTGTGTTGCGTTCATGCTCCTGTGATTGACAGGCAAGATGGATTTCCCGAACCAATCAGGGAGGAGACGCCCTGATTTTTCAGAAATGAACCCAGAGCCTCTAAAATCAATATTGTATCATACAGAGGCAGGCAGAATAAACTAGAAACAGAAACTCTCAGAGCCCATTCCACTCGGCAAAAACTGACAGGCGACAATGACAAGTCTAACAAATTGCGCTCTGATGATAGCTCATAAATCGTTCCTAATGGGCCATCGTACATACTGTAAATCTAGAAATACTAACTGTGTGTCTTTGTCCATTTGGCCTATAGGGTTTGCTGGCCCTGGAGGGGGAACTCACGCCCATCTTGGTGCAGATGGTGAAGAGTGCCAACATGAACGGCCTGCTGGACAGTGACAGCGACTCGCTCAACAGCTGCCAACAGAAGGTCAAGGCCCGGCTCCACGACATCCTGCAGAGGGACAGAACCCTAACCCCCGAAGACTATGAGAAGGTTTTTAGATATTCAGCTCTCATTTGTGGATGCATGAAACATTGTCTTTAAAATCGACAAGACAAATCCTGATGAAACCACAATCCAATTCTAAGTCATGTGGATGAGATAATCGTGTTTTTCGACCAGTCGAAAGCAGGGAACATCATTTCATTAGAGTGTGTGGAGGAGGTATCGCCGTAGTCATGCACACATTGGTTTGATCATAACACTGTCTAACGGCAACGTTTTTATTTCCAGCTGGCTCCAACCAACGGCGCATCGTTAGTGAAATCGATGGAGATGATCGAGAACCCGGTGAAAACCTGTGACAAGGTCTACACCCTCATTCAGAACCTAACGCAGCAGATCAGACAACGGATGGAGGACCCAAAGTCAGCTGGTACATCTCAATTAAATTAAGAAATGTATTCCTTTTCTGCATTATGTAAATTGTTCTTCTAAAATGTGTTGGGCGTGATTTGAGTAGCATGGTCTTTTTTTCTGTTTTCTGTTTCATTTTTGGTTGCAGTTGGTAGTGGTGCGTTGAAACAGTCGTCAGGCGCATTCACTTAATACTTGGAATGTTTTCCTTCCCTCAACCTGTTTCTGTGTCGTCTCTTCACCAGACATCCAGTTGTACCACAGCGAGACGCTGGAGCTGATGCTGCGCCGTTGGTCTAAACTGGAGAAGGACTTCAGAATGAAGAACGGACGGTACAACATCAGCAAGATCCCGGACATCTACGACTGCATCAAGTACGACGTGCAGCACAACAGCTCCCTCAAGCTGGACCACATGATGGAAATCTACCACCGCTCCAAGGCCCTGGCCGACATCGTCATCCCACAGGTAGGCCTCTGGGGGGCATTTTCTGAGGTTTTCTCCTTGAGATCTGGGAATCAGACGATTTTATAGATGGATTTACATTTATTTTGGGTTCTATGTCCATGAGCAAAAATCCACATGCACCTTTTTTCTTATTAGGAAATGGGAGATGAGGACAACAATTTACAAAAAAAACATTCCAGAGAGTTTTTAATTTATTTGAACCTATATTTTATAATATATATATATATATATATATATATATATATCCCTACATCAGACTTATACTATACGTGTTCCCTGGTGTAAATGCTAATGACTCTATTCTAAATCTGTTGTAGGAATATGGCATTACTGAGGAGGAGAAGCTGGACATCGCTAAAGGCTACTGCACACCTCTAATTCGCAAGATCAAGTCGGATCTCCAGAGGACACAAGACGACGACACTGTGAACAAGCTGCATCCTGAGTAAGAAGTATTCAAAGTATAGTTTCACTAGTGAAAGGTCATTTCTTGGAGACTGGAGCCATACAACCCTCCCATAACAAAGAATATGTACCAAGCTCTTTTGGGCACTGATTTCCACCTCATTTATATTTGGTTACATGTTATTCATAATCGTGGATTTCTTACAATGTCAACATGTTATTGTTCGATGTTACATGCCCATGGTAAAATAATTGTGTGGAAAAGGCTTTAATGTACAAATTGAATATAGTGTCTTAATATAATAGCTATAATTTTTGTCTATAATTGAGGGTGGACCGTTTCAGGTATTCTCGTGGCGTGATGTCCCCCGAGAGACATGTGAGGACCAGGCTGTATTTCACCAGTGAAAGCCATGTCCATTCGCTGCTGTCCATTCTGCACTACGGACCCCTTTGTGACGTAAGCCTCAGTTGGTGCATCGGTACAACATGTTTTATTTCACGTCACATGAACCATCTATCCATGCAATAGCCTGCAATTGGTGATTGAGAAAGAGATACAACATTTTTCTTAGGTCAACTAATGCTTATTTTCTCGCTCAAATTTTATTTTATTTTTATTATTTTGGGGGAAATTATAGTGAGTAGAAATTATGCCACAGGCTGCTTTTAATGCGAAAGTTTCTTTTTTATGATCCCACAGACAGTAAAAACAGTACCTAAGTGTCCAGCTATGATAAACATTGAATGTTCACAGTTTTGCAACGGAAATTTGACTACCACACACACATTTCTATTTATCAAATGGATCAAAAACAATGTAAGATGACGATGTGATTAAAGATATTGATGATGTAGTGACATTTTTTCCATGCATTCCTAGAGGTTGTGATTTTGTACAAAATTACATTGTTACATTTGAGTGGTCAAAATAATTGTCTATCCATGCGGAAACTGTTCCTTTTACTGTTTGTCACTGTGTGTGTGTGTGTGTGTGGGAGGGGGTTATATAGATGCAATTCAACTTTCCATTTTGTCGTACGTTTTGCATTTTTCTCTACAGGAGGCGAAGGACGATCAGTGGAAAACTGCCATGGATTACCTGAAAGTCGTCAGCGAGCTGAACTACATGACCCAGATTGTAATCATGCTTTATGAGGATCCCAACAAGGTACTGCATCATCTGCTACTGTTGATTGGATTATGTTTAATGATTTATGCTCAAAGGGCTGAAACCTCATTGTTTTCCATTGGTTTATCATAATTATAGGATTACTGTTATTCAGGTACTTCTGTTTTTTTGGATTTTATATTTGATTATTTTTCCGTCTCTGTGACATTTCCTATCCAACTCTGGGCTATTTTCCCACACTTCTAAACTACTATTCACAGTACAATGCAAAGCCCACAAGGAGGAAATCAGGCTTTGAGTGAGTGTGTTTGTGCATGTGTGTGTGTGTGTGTGTGTTATATTTCTTCCTCTCCTCCAAAGATGAGTTGTTGTTATGACAAGCTATGTCAAATTGAACTTACTTGAAAAGTAATGTGGCCATGCATAATTGTTGTGTGCTCTTCTTTCACCTGCATGAACACGCAATTTTGAAACGTTATATTTAACGTTACAATGTTCAATGTGTGTGTGTATATTGAAACGGCAGCCTATAGAGTGGAAAGCGATTGTGGCCTAGCCAAAACATATCTTTTGAATTGAATATGGGAATAAAAATGCCATTGCAGCCTGAGGCTCTGTTCCATTGTGGATGAATGCAGTGAGTAACTGACTCCCTGTTGACCGCAGGACCCCTCGTCTGAGGAGCGGTTCCACGTGGAGCTCCACTTCAGCCCGGGGGCCAAAGGCTGTGAGGAGGATAAGAACCTCCCGGCTGGCTTTGGCTACAGGCCAGCATCTCGCGAGGTAAACAGCTATATCCTGGGGAGATAGATATATATATATATATATATATATATATGTGTGGCGGATGACGTTAGCGGGCGAGGGGGGGTTATGAGAAGTGGGTGGACATTCTGTAACGCATCCGTGTTTGTGGTTGTTTCCCTGTTCCTTCTCTTCTGGAGGCAGTTGGTATCCAAAACCAAACTGTTGCGGCGCAACCGCACACCGTCATGTTATCAAAACCAACCTGTATTCAGGTCCCACGGTGCGAGTAAGCGTTGGCTCGTGGCGCCCACTGCTGTCGAGATGAATAAAAACGAAATTGTAAAGGGCTGATGATGGTTCCACGTCGGCGCCAGGCAGACGCTTCGGCGCAGTCGTGAACCTGTCTTGGTTCTGTGGCAGGTTTGAGTGAGCGGACCAATCACGGCCCTCGCCGCTGCGTCGCCTCGACGGAGGGTTACGTCAGGCCCTTGCGGGGGACACAAGGAGGGTCCTCAAGGACGTAATGGGTCCGTAAACACCCTTGCGTTGCGTCGCCGTGGAGCCATAATCAGCCCTTTGGTCTCGGAATGTAGACTTACGAAGAGGAACGCGTCGAGAAGCCTCAATTGTTCAAACAAAACCCGACTCCATTGTGTACACTGATTTAAATTCCTCACCCACCAGAATGAGGGCCCGAAAAAAAAAGCCCAGGCTACCGACAGCGATGAGGACGCCTGTGCCGCCAAGCGTGACGAGCCCGACCGGGCTCCGGTGAACTTCAGACCCCTGGTGTCGGACCCCATCTACATCCACCGGAAACCCAGCATGCCCCGGGCCAAAAAGATCGGCTCCGTGGAAGTAAGTGACCGATTTCACTTTCAGTGGGACTTGATCAATGTTGAAAAGCGAAACGGTTGGTGTTTACCAAGTACCACATCATCCATCTCTCCATCTTTGGTTTTATTTAACCTCTTACTAACTTTCGATAGTCATTTAAGTCAATATATGTTAAGTATTGCACAATTGACGAGTATGATTTAAAAGAGTATGGCTTTCTAGTGTACTTGGTTTTCGAATAAGCTTTGGGAACACGCACGCACAATCATACACAAAGGATAATTTAAAGGATACAACCTACTCATAACCTTTTGTTGATATTTTCTATGTTGGTTTTTCAGAATTGGGGGCATCTATGGTGACTTTTAATGGGCTTAATTGCTTGTCGACTGTTTATCTAAAGCTCTAAAGTTTGACTTGTTACCATTATTAAACACTACCACACACAACTTTGTGTGTAAACAATGTTTATGTGCATCGTATGTAGTGTAACTTTTATTAGCATCATCCTTTTGAGGAACTGTCCCTCACTACCATTCATATTGCAAATGTGTGGAATAACTTATGGAAAAATGAACTTTCTTAAAGGTGATAATCCTTCCTCTGAAAAATGTTTTATACAATGTACTAAGGATATACATGAACAACTAAACCTTTTTTGCCCTGCTGCATCTCAAAACAGTGTTGGGCCCCATAGGGAGAGATAACAGGGTTGTTTTGTAAATGCAAATTGTTAAATGTGCTTCTTGAACATCTTCATCATTGTGTTCATTGTAGAAATCTCCACTTAATCGGGTATGAGCACTTTACTGAACTTTCTGAACTGACGCTGAAAACGGATGCAAATGTGTATGCTCACTGCCAGCTACTAGGATTGATGGATCGATTTTTTTTATGTTTCATGTATGAAGCGACAGCGTGTTTTATCTGTTATATGGCATGACCGTGTGCTTTGTTTTGACCCCTCTCTCACTTCCAGGAAGAGAGTCCACTGAGTGTCTCTAGCCCAGACTCAATTGGTACCTGGCTTCATTACACCTGTGGGGTTGGTACTGGGCGTCGAAGACGCAGATCAGGGGACCAAATAACCTCTTCCCCTGTCTCCCCCAAATCACTGGCTTTCACATCCAGTATTTTTGGCTCATGGCAACAGGTTTTTACACCCTTTAACTCATTACCATCACACTCAAAGAAAATCAAAGCCGACTCGTCTTTTGCACGTCTGTGCTTAAGGGGAATGAAGCTGTCTCAAGGACTTCTAATCAGCAGATCAATGTAAAGGTGCTGCCATGTTTCGCTTGCAGCCTACATGCTGTGCAGGTCAAACATGGCATCATGCAGGCAAAAAGAACTGCTTATTTCACAGAGTTTTTGTGTCCCAATGTACAGCGTTTGTGTATTTAACAGTGGCAGGTACAATCTTAATGCCTGGTTTCCATTGATAAAACAACGTAGTTGCCTTAAGGCTGCAGTCCAGGGATCTCCCCCTGGATTAATTTATCTTCATGTATACTAAAGATACTTGAAGTACTCGCCATGGAATAGGATTAATTTAGGCCTTTGATAATCTTTCCCCTACTTTTGTCAGCTTCTTAACCATGTACCTTAGTTACTCTTTACTTTATATTCTGTATGTAGAAACATGGTCATTTTAAAGTTCAAGGCTGTTTATCTGTAGCAATCGTTAAAACACTCTTCTTTGGTGTCTAAAAATACATTAAAATAACTTTTGATCTATCAAAAATAATAAATTAGTGGATTTATGAGCGTTAGATTAATACAAATTTAGTTTTCCTAAGGATCCGTCAAACAGGATATTAATTAATCCCTGTTTTTTAACTTGGTTATACTCCAATCGTCTTAAGATTTCTTAACATCTGTTTGAAAAAGGATGAAAGTCCATCAAACAAATATATATTTATATATTGGTGACGTAAAAACAACAATGGACCAACGCATCAGCGAAAGTAAAGCATGGTTGCTTTGTTTTTTATAGATTTCAGCTATAAAAAACGATTTACAGCAGCCAGCAACTTTAAATTCACCCTAAGTCATCAATTTACTTTATTTTCCTTTCCTGTCCTTTCTACATCTTATTTCCTAGCTCATAGCATATTAGAAACCAGTCTAATTGGTTTGCTTGTAGTCATCTTTGCGTGTACTTAACATAGAGTTCTTTATATTCATCTGCTGAAACACAGTTGTTCCTTGTGACAGTTTTTGTTGACTGGCAACATGATATAGTTTTCTGTGCTGCATTAAGGTACCATAACAGACATGTTTCTTTCAATCCTTAAAAAGATTGTTTCGGTCTTTCTGTATTGTTTATTGGTTATTTTTGTGACCTTTCGTTCCACAATTATTATTATTTTTTATATCATCCTAAAAATATATAATATATATTATAGTTGTGTATATACAACTTTGTCTAGAAATTGAACTGTTTGGCATGCCTATTAGGTCCAATACTTAATGTTGCTGATGAGGCATAGATGTTGATGGTGATGAATCGATTTACGTTGAAGTTCAATTTGGCCTTGACAAACATTTCTTTCTGCATTCTCTGATTAAACCTATAACCTTGATGCATGCACGGCTGTCTGCCCCCTTTTGCTCATGAAAATTAACATTAACACCACCAATTTGATAACCTACCTTTTTAACTTTAACTGGTAGCTGCCCATATTTCCTACTGAAGCAGTCGAGGACGACTTGGCTTAATGGTGGTGCTTTCATTGTGAAGCCTTCTGGTTGATGTTCTGTGTGTTGGAAGGGTAGCCGTTTTGGTGAAACAAATAGTTTTGGAACAAAATCCCCCATTCCCCTTAAACTATGATGTTATCATGTGCACTGCATCTACTGTAGACGGCTACTGTTTTAGTCTGAACATTGAACTGAACATTGAAGTTTTTAACCAAGTTACATTCCATACGGAAAGTATTCAGTGCGCATCAACACCATTGGATGGTTGCAAATAACAGATATAATCCGTAATGGTTAAAACCAAACTTGCTATCTGGTTGGCAGGAAGGTGAAACCTTGTTAGGTCATTCTGTGTGTTATAACCTGTTTTACATGATTTTATTATTTTGCTGGTTTTATTTATTTCTTTTCATTCCACTATTTCCATCAAGGCAAACAAAGTTTGCTGCATTAACAGTGTTGTTATTTCTGCAATGACCGATGCAGATAATGCTGTGTAGATCCTATTGGTTCTAACTTGCTAGTGAGATGAACATTGGTCCCTGTCTTATGAATGAATGAAAAGGGTACATACACGTACAGTGTATGTACTGGGTGTTAACCTCCACTTGTGGAGGATCTTGGGACTCCTTGGCTCATCAAAACAATGAGAGCTAAAATCACATTACGAAAATAGCCCCACAGCAGAAGGAGCAGATCAGAAGGCCTTTTAGTACCAAGAAAACACAAAAGGCCAACCCCCTTGGCAAATATTGGTGTGTTATCTTTACTTACTATATGAGGACATTCATGCCGTGATCTAAATAAGCAGACTCCGCAATGGGTAGGAAGAATAACATCATTTCAAGGCAAATGAACTATAACTAGAATCTCCTATTCAGAATCCAGTAGGCTACGCAGCACTCATGGAGGCAAGACATGAGAGTCAGGGCCAAGGGGCTGCCTTAGCCCTCCAGGTAAGTGCTTTGACGTGTAACATTTAGCCTGTTGTTTCTCCCCCGGTGTCGCCTTCAGGCATTCAACACACCGGTAGCTCATGACCTTAGAATTCCTTCAGTCAATTAGGATCACTGTGGAGTTCTGTGGAGTATCATTTCCCCCCCCGTTTCCCATCCGTGTGTGTGTAGCCTGACTGCAGAAGTGTTATCTGTTTGCTAGCGTTGTGGCTGATGGGTGTTGAAGGAGATCCCTTGAATTGGATGCCTATAAACGTGTTCAAACACAAGTTTTGGACATCCAATTTGCATTGCGATGGGGTAAACAACAGCCAACAAATTCACAGCGCTATGGCAAGTCCTCAGCTTTTAATTTGATTTGTAAAAATGGTGATAAGTCTATGGGTGTTATTTTAAAGAAGTTGCAAGGATGATGCTCAAATGGGTCATTCTCGACTTCTGAAAGAGGGAGGACCAGAGCTCAAATGAGAAGGAAGGCAGACCCATAATCCCTTGTTGTTTTCCCCCAAAGGAGTACCTTTCTATCACCCATTGTAATGCCTGCAGTGCCATACATGTTTTATGAGGATGAAGATGCATGTTTCGACTCCTCTCTTCCCCCCCCCCCCCCCCCTCCTTTCCTCATTATTTTTCACTTACTAACTTTCATCCAGAACATTCATCTTAATCTTTCCCATGTTTTACTTTTGTAAACCAAGCTTGGTTTTATAGGTCTGACGAGTTCTTGTACGCTCTTCTTGACAGATCCTGACTGAAAGTGGCCATCTTCAAAGACCTGGCAGACTTCACTCAGAAGTCAAGCTCACTACTGGAATCGGTAAGTATTCAATGGATTCAATAGATTAGCCGTATTCTTAAAATAGTTAGGAGAAGTTAAGAGTGTTATTTTTGTTTCATGTTTCTTATTATTTGCTATGTGATGAATGTTCTAAATACACCTTTTGTCTTTGCATCAAAAACTTTCCTAATCTGAAACTGAATAATCGCTTACTAAGCAAGATTTCTGCCACACAACTAAAGGCGATGAACGAATCTGAGATATTCTAGTGTTGTCTTCTGACCTAAATTCTTCCAAAAAGACATAAGTCTTGCCGTTAGGTAATACAATCTACACTTTATGTAGTTAATTTTCTTTATTTAACATATTTGATAAATTTCCTGTTAAGTGATCACATTATTAAACCTTCCGAATTATCAGATGCGGAAGGGAAAAATATATAAACAGTATTAAAAAAAATTAACAATTGCAAAATGATGTGGCCTGAAGACAAAATGTACTTTTTTAGTAAGAGTAGAAGTAATATTTATTTTCGTACTTGTGCTAGAAGTATTTAATTGCCCCCTGTATGACATCACTGTCAAATGCAAAGGAACTTGTAAGGCACGTTTGTGGCAAGAATCTCATGAAATGCATGATGCATGCGTTCCAATAGTGTGGATTTGGCCCACAAGGTTGCTGTATGTATCTTCTCTAACTCTCATCAGGGGCTCATTGCGCTGGTCTCTTTAGCAACATGGTGCTCGGGGGCTCCTCAAGCGCACCAAACCTACAAGATTATGCTCGCGCGCACCGCAAAAAGCTGACCTCTTCTGGCTTCTTAGATGGTATGTGCAGACACGCACACATCTCTTGGAGGAAAAAAGATCAACAAATTATTTTCATAATCAAAACAACTTTAATAGTGCATAGATTGAAAATACATTTTGCTGTAATCTGCATCGTATTCCCCTCATCAATTTTAGTCCGTTCATTTGGTCAAAGGATGTTTGTTGTTTTGCCGTTTTTAGTACTGCTTTTCGTTGTGGCCGTTATGCTTGGTTTATCAAATCTTCTGTTATGATTTTGGACATGATTTCTGAGACGGTTGTCATCAGTGTTTTTCTCTTGTGTATGGTCGTGTACAATTTGAACTAACTTGAGCCTAGAATTACCTGGATATATGTGTAGTTAATGCTCATAAATAGTGATCTCACAAATGACATTATTGATCAATAGCAATAAAACATGTGATCAATTCACATTATTGATCTTTATTTGTCTTCATAAAGCCTGTGTTAAGCAGAATTTATGCGCCCACAAAATATACTACATAGCAATCGCAGAAAATGTATCTGGTTTGCTTTATTCCATTTTGTGGACCTTACTGCTTTCTTAAGATGCTTACAGTTAATTATAGAAAGAAGATCTTCAGCAATCATGATATTTTCTGCTCACAGAACTATGCTTTGACCTTACTTTAAATGGAACGGTTGTCATGACGGGGAGAGGGAAGCCGTAAGGGGAAATTATTGGAGTTTTGCAGAAGTTATTGGACAATCGACATGAATAGACAGCCATTTGAAACATAAACAGTACATTCAAGAGACATAAAAATACAATTGAACCCGGAACAGGCATTCAACCGACCTGTTGTGTTCAGGCAAACACCAAGTTATAAAGAAAATGCATTGAGGGCATCTAAACTGGCAGGTGTGAGGGAAGAGTAGTATGATGATTCCCCTTTTTGAAAGCGGCCGCTGTACATGGCTAGAAAATGCAACAGCGCTGTCATCTGGTGTTGTGGAGTACATCACTCACAGTGGTTCGCTGTTTGGACCAAACTAAGAATGTGATCCGCAATGCTTGACCAGCCTTAACAGATTGATATGAAACCTAAAGGCCCGCCAATTATACTTGCAACAAATTTAAATGATTTCCTACCATCTCGGTATCATGATAGCCCCTGCTTGAGCAGTGCTGCTAATGCACACAGCTCCTCGCAAGCTCAGCAAATCTTGCTCTGAACTAGTTTATCTTTAAATAAACAGAGTGGGATGCAAGGGTCCATATCTTACAGATGCCAAATATTTACAGATGCCAGATACTGACATAATCCTTCACGTGGTATATTTGACCACCCTGCACACACTGTGGTGATGCAAACCCAATGGTCCTACGTTTTAATCGTAGCCGTCCCTCTTCCCTGTGCGAACGAAGCATTTTCCAAGTTGACCACAGAAGTCTCTTGAACACAAAATGATTGCAAAATAAGGTCCAGTTTTAATAAAGTTATACTTTAAGTATAACTTTAAGTATGTCAGGGCCATGCTAGATGGCTGTTAATGGGAGTTAATATTGTGTAACCTAAACCTCTGTGAGCACAGTTAGGTTATGGAATATGCTTGGGAAATGGGAACCTTGGAATGCTATTGCAATGGTTCAAGTCTGAAATGTGGCGTTATAGTATTTGAGTTGATTAGCAACTAGAAGAATGGCCTATGATTCACCCAAAGGCGGCCATGTAGTAACAATTCAAAACGTCATACAGTATTTGATTGAAACTTTATTTTATCTGACATTAAGTATGTTGATTCAGTTACATTTGTGTTATTTTAAGGATTCCAATAGCATTGGGACATTATCACCGACTGCCAAATTCAGTCAGTTGCTGAATTTGCAGGCATTGTGTTAGTAATGGTAAATTCTTGTTTAGCTGCTGCAGTCTGAATAAGCCTTTCAAAGCCCTTTGAACATCTTTTGGATGATGCAGAATTGTATGAGTAATGAGGGTTTGTTCCTGGTTTACAGCACTTTACTTGGATAAAGTGTGTGCTTTGCTATCATAACTTTACAAAACTATGCCGTGGTACCAGTTGAATTCAAGGAAAATGTATTCTTTCGTTATATTGTCTATCGAAGGCTTTTTTTTATTGAAAATTAAGTCGATTTTGTAATGGGAAGAAACGGCTAGCTAGGTATAGATTGATAGCACACGTTAAGTCATCGCCTAACCCTGTGATTCTTTCTTTGTTAGGTATGAGGTAATGTTACTGAGTTCTCATTATTGACTTTTTGGCTCCCTAGCAAATCGAGGTAGTTGTTCCTTCGATTTATTTGTCTTTTGTCTTTAATATGTGGTTGTGTTATGTTAAGGCTTTTGTTTGTTATTGCTTGAATTGTTATAGATATTGGTTTCATGTGCTTTGCTGCAAACCCCTGCCCTGTAGTGGTTAGATGTGGTGTGTGAAGGCAAAGCTGAATTTAGTAGTAGTGGCTAAAACTAAGGTCAGTTGGAGGTTATGCCCTTTTTGTGAACTTTGTGTCAATTCTAACCACTCTACTCTGGCTGAAGTTACCTTAACAAAGCTCATTACCGCTTTCCCCTTTCTGCATGCAGTTTAATACTGGATTTTTATTTGGCTTCTAGTTATTCTTTCTGGCTAGTCTTTGTACATTTCAGTTGCCTGTCTTTCTCTTTCTCAGAAGCAACGCGCAGTTCTGGCGTAAAAAGGTTTTCAATATCATTTGCGAGACACCCAACCAATGGTATGTTTTGCTTTTTGTTGAATAAGATGCATCTTTGTGTTAACCCTTTATTTATAATTGGCTTTACTTCTGCCGTGATCCCACCGAGTGTCAATACACATTTTTGGCCTGTTGCATCTCTACGCCAGCGGGCAGAGTCAGCCTCTTGAATTCATGAATAGTAAGGCCTTTGTTTAAAGAGTCAAAGAGTGGCAGAAAAGACAATTGTGGGCTATGACAGCCTCAATTATTTAGAATTATTTTGGTTTTTAAAAGGACTGGATTTTCTCTCTCGTATTCTGTGCTGTAACTAGGTACGCTTAGTTGTGATGGTAAATGTAAGTAGAAAAAGCCTTTCAATTCTGTTCTGATAATACAATGTTTTGTTTGGAATTCTGGTTGATATTGTTTGTTATAAAACATTTCAATTTATTTTTTGTGTGACAATTATATTAAAATATTGCATTATATCTTTCTATGGCATTTTTTATATCAGTTGTGGTTCGTAACATAACTACTTTTCATGAGTTTGTTAATTTTGAGATCTATTTTTGTTTTGTTTTGATCTGCTTATCTAAATGGGTCAGTCTTATCCAGTGTGTTCTGTGGTAAGTGTTTTTATCATGTTGTATTCATTTTATCTAGTATTCTTCTCATTAGTTTTATTAGTGTTAAGTTGATTTTAGTCCAACATCAATGGTGTCCCTCCCCCTCCTTATGTAGATAGTACAGATGTTTAAAGGTATGCTTTCTTTAAAATGATCGGAGTCCTTAGATCTTAGATAAGGGAATTGTTTTCTCTGATACAGAGGTCCATATTTCGCAACCCAAATTTGGGTTTTATCATGGAATCTGATCAAAGTTTGGTATCTTATTGATTCACAATCTGGCAGACACAGCCATATCACAGAAGCTGTCTATATGGCCATAATGTGTCATTATTTTCAGTGAAATAAGTCATTGAGTTTTTATATTTCGTAATCTGGGAATTAGTTTACCCTATGGCTCATAAAGTGGTGTACAGCAGCTTCGGAAAATGTTTGGACCCCTTCTATTTCTATTCAGTTTTTGACCCTCAATCAAGACACAATGAACTATAATGAGCACTAAACTATTTTAGACATTTTGCAGATTTATTAAAAAAAAAAAAGGTGCTTTTCCAGTTGACCTTTCCATCCTCTGTATGAGCCAATTTAGAATTGAGATTGCTACTGGCTCTCTCTGACCAATCAAGGCATCTCTTCCCTGATTGGTTCAGGGAATACATCAGGTCCGTCAAATGCAAAACTTGATGATGGCGGAGAAACATAGGGGGGGGGAGGGGGCTTTTTATTGGTTGAGTTCATAATTTGATCCCTTCTTCTTTCTGCTGTCTTGAAAAGGCTAAAACCATCATACACTTTGATTCAGTACTTTGTACCACAAGTACCCCAATTACCTTCTTTAGCTGCAATCACAGCTTTGAGTTTTCTTGGGTCAGTCAATACAAGACTTAACCACATGGATTCGGGCAGTTATTTCCATTGTTCCTGCGAGATCCTCTCCAACAGGATGATGAGTGTCTAAGCTGCCATCTTCAGGTCTGGTCTACGATTGCTTTGGTGGGGCCACTGAAGGTCCTTCACAGACCTGGTCTCGGCTGTATTATTTGGGTCGTTGGGCTGGACGACCCAAATATGTTGTGTGGACCCTGGTGCAGGTTCTCTTTAAGGGTCCTTCTGTATCTGGCACCGTGCATCTCTTTCAACTGACCAGAGAAGACCTACCTCATGCTGCCCTTTTGAGGGTCTTTTGGTGAACACCTGGTGGGCTTCCACATGCCTTTTACCTCAACAGGGGCTTCCCTCTGTCAGGTTGTCCTTCTGGCAGGTTTTTCCCATTTCTGCAAAGGTCTTGTGAAACTGTTAGTGACCATTTGGTTCTTGATCAAGTAACTACTTACTCAGTCCTGGGGCCTAATCTTTAGGTTTTATACCCTTATATCAATTCATAGTGCCACCAATTTATAATGGCACGAGTCTGAATAATTCAAATAGGAATTTCAGATTTTTTTGAATAAATTGTCTATTTGCAAATGAATGGATGGCTTTTATTGTTAGATGAATGGCTTATAATCAATTTGATTTCAAAACAGTTATCAATGAAACATACAAAACAACGAAGTGTGCAGAAAGGGAATGGGTCCGAATTCTTTCCGAAGATACTGTAACTGCTGAGTACTGCGGTCAGCCTTGTTTCATACTGTTCAGATAATACAATCAAGTTTTTTTTAGTTTTTCTGTGATGTAGTCTTCATCATGTTTATTTGATTACATTTGTAGTTTTTTGTTTCCTTATTGGTTTTCACAGCCTTTATTACTATTAAGGTGAGGTACCCTGTATTTGATATATAGGAAATACTAACAAAAAAGTAAATCTATATGAAATGTTGTACTTAACTTAAATCCATTTCATTTTAGGCGCTTCTGTAAAAACCTGAGCTGTAGGGAATCACAAACCCAAAAATATACATACAAAATTGCAGAGCTTTTGTATCTTCAATATATCAGATAATGTAATCATGAAAATTGCCTCTGATTACCCAGAAAACTAATTTAATCGAAAGCCAGTTTCGTTAACTTCCTTATGACTCCACTAAGCAATGTTGGTGTCTCCCTCTAGGCTTTGAGCTATACTCCATGGTTCCATCCATATGTCCCTTGGAGACTCTGCACAATTCACTGTCACTCAAGCAAGTGGACGATTTCCTGGCCTCCATTGCCAGAAGCCATACCTCCGACTTTGATGCCTCCACATCCACAGGTTTGAACCATTTAAAAAGGCTGGTTTCTATGCTCTTGTTCAGGTTGTTTGTTAATATAATGCATTTTGTCTACAGTTGCTGGGAAGAAATTTTCCCTGAACACTTACACGCCTGCAAAGGTCCTGCCCTGCCCTTTCACTGAGGGGAAAAAGACAATGGAGAAGGATGCCAGTGGTAACTAATGCTTTTATTATTTTTCCATTCATGCATCATTTTTTATTATCATCAGCACGTTATTTTGATTTTACTGAAATGTTCCGTTCATTTGTTGCAGTGAGCGGTCAGGGAATATCAGGGAAATCCTCCCACTGTAGTTCCCATGGTTCTTCAGAATCAGGAAATGCGTCACAGGACCCCCCGGCCGTGTGTGGCCCAGTGTCTCCCCAAACTACCCAGGAGCAGCTACAACATTGGACTGGTTCTTTGTCTCACGAGCAGGCCAGCAAAGACTCGTCGACGGAGAGCCTCCCCGAGATCGCGGGATCAGGGATCAAAAACACTGTAACGTGTGACACTCAAAGCCACAAAGTGCCAGGAGAATCTGACTCGTGTGAAGTGGCAACAGAGCCTGCTCCCCTGGATTTGCGCGGTGCGCGTTCAAAGTACTGCGAAGGAGATGGTAACACGTGTACAGCTTTACCTCAGAGGGCCCGGGATTGTGTCGGTAGTAAAACGGTGCTAGACAAGACTTTACCACAGGACACAAACGATGAAGCACCTTCAGAGACTTCTTGTTCCACAGTCAAGTCTGTAGGCAAGGAGACGGGAACATCTGCTGGTCGGGAGGTTTAACATATCTTCAAATACAACTGAGGTTTCGAGAACATTACCCTAATGTTGTATAATTCAACTTCATGCAAATTTTCCTGTAAATACAAAGATTTACACCCATTAATTTTGCCATGTAGGATATTTTTTTCTCTCTTGAAGAGTATTGATTCCTCCTATACACGATATTCCTTAGAATCCAGGTGGGAATGTATTGACGCGTCAGTCAATCAATGTAAGATCATATTTCAACTATATAAACAAAGTGATGATGCATTGCATTATAGATTGCTGTATATGTGCATATGCATATATAAACATATATTATGTAGTATACTATACATTATGTGTATGTTTACATATACATATTTGTGTATATGTATATACACATTTAGAAATATTAAAATATCAAATGGTTCTCCGCAGATCTACAGTCCAGAAGAAAAGATGACTTTACTCATTTGATTGTAAATCTTGCAATTGAATGTAGCCTATGGTTTGTATAAAATATGAAAACATTTTCAAGCCAAAAATCGATCCAAAGTACCCTTATTTTTTTTTACCAGGGATCTAAATCTAGATGAATATACAGAATGTTTTATTAATTAAACATTTAGGTAGCAGTTAATTCCAAGCTAACATTTTATGTACTTTATTTGTATAGGTGCCCCTTGTTTCTTTGAGAGTTTCAAGGTTCTTTTGACATTTATTTTTCCTGAAGTGATTTATGTGCCAGAAATGCCAGAAAGCTAGGGCTTATAAATTGTACATGTATGTATCAGCATTGCTGATGTAAAATGTGTCTAGATCATTGCACACAAGATCAAGCTTCAATATGTCTTTGCTGTTTATCCCTGCTGCTGTGCCTCAGATCTAAAACTGTCCAATTTAAGTGGCTCGGTGACAAAGGTTGATTGTGTGGGACCAATTAACTCACGGCTGTGGACAATCCAATGCAAAATTAGAAAGGAAAGTGTATTCTTGCTTTCAGTCAATTATGGCTACCTAAAAGATCCAGTAATATTCAATCCTGGTATATTAGGACTGATGTCCTAAAATGTATCCATCTTTGAACCATACACTCGTGCTACAGAAATCGCACATCTACTCAGCATTGTTTTTTGTAAATATTGTTATACTACAATGTAGACCATATGAAAAGAAATGCACAGCAATGTCTGGGATTCATCTTCCTCACCCATTGACCCTGAAATGTTAATGTACTTTTAGAACATATCATTAAACGGTCGAATCTCATACGATTTAAGAACTTTCTGAAATCCTTTCCTCAAATGAAATCCCACCACAAAAACATGGTCAGCCATTGTGAATGAGGTAGAATATTCTCACCTATGTGAGATATTTCTTACTCCCCTGTAAACAAATTAATCTATATTGCTTACATCAATATTGAAAGAAAAAATGAAGAGGCAATGTTAACTGTGAAAGGCACATAATTTACCGTATCAGTGGTATGTTTAGAGGAGAAGTCCTACCTGAATAACATGTGCATTTAATCAATTATATGTTTTAATTTAAATGGGTCAGATTATTTTTATTTGAAAAAATTACCAACCTGGATAAGCATGTGTGCCCCCTTTTTAGGTGGGTAGATTAAGTGAAGGTGCCTATGAACCCATATTCGTTTTGTATGTCTTCCATGATCTTGAACATAATAGTCTATACAATGTTTCGCTGTTACCAAAATAATACCGTAACTTTATATAACGAAAACAGTTGTATATGCTTATTTGAAAAATTGTATTTCCCAGTGTCCGCCAAACAGTTTGTGAACGATTTACTCTGCTCCAAACTCAAGGGCCATTCTGTTCATGACAGGAAGTTGAGTTGAATCAGGGTCCACCTAGACTTCAATGACCTTGCCCATTGTGTGCAAGGTCTTTCAGAACTCAAAAGAAGCAGTTTCGTCCAATAATCTGCCTCACTTTAATCTCCATCTCTTAAATCTTCAATGATCCTAGTGTATAGCTTGGGATCATTCTGTATGTGACAACATACTACTGAACAGGGTCAACTAGACCAAATCCCTCTGTATCCAGAGTAGGGAGGGATATGCTTTCCGGTAACTGCTAATCATCAGGGCTGTACTTGTTTTGTGATGTTTGTAAGTGTCTGTCTGCCTGTTGCAGAAGCAGCTCCGCTCTATAATGGATTGATCCCTGGGCGGTAGCCAATATAACCTTGATGGATACTCAAGTGTAGCTTTGATGGGGAGAAGGTTGTTTAGAAGGGGTGTGCTTACTCTGTCAATCTATTCTACCTCCGCGTTGAGTCGTTTGACTTGGGTCATCAAGAGTGTCTTGGGCTTTAGCTGTTCGAATATCTTCCCTTCCGGCTTCCTGTGAATCTGCAATTTTCTCAAAATCTATCAGCAGGCCCATTGCCACGATTAGCTTCCAGATCATTCCAGTTCACAGCAGTAAATCCCATCTGGATTGGAAGGGTGCTCATTCAATTCAAATTGAGGAACTGTAGTGTCGGTTCCAGATTAATCAGTCACAGCCAAAACTTTTTGGTAATCCACTTGGGATAATGCCCCTAACCGGAAGATGACAAGTCATCCTTTTCCAGAAGTGAACCATCGCCTAAGGCTTAAACAAAATTCTTTCAAAAATGATTAGGCTTACAGTCCTGTGCTTAATCTTTTACACAGCATGGTTAGAGACATTCAGTACAAGGAACAGAAACTGCTCATTCGCTTTAAAGTTTTTCTTACCCTACCCACTGCAGCCAAAATGGGGGTGTTTTAATTCTGCAGCAGGGACTCTGGGATGAAACTTCTGAATAGGCATGTATCTGTTGTAAGTATTGACATTTTTAAAGCACTGCCTTTAATTTTGGTTCAATAAACATGATGCAAGGCTGATGCTTTGCGGACACTTTATTATTACACAAAAATTACTGAAAATAGTTTTCTTGCAGCATAACCTCACTGTGACACAATAAATAGACAGTCAACATCTGATATTTATCAAATGATTATATATATATATATATTTATATATATTTTGTGATTTTGTGAAGACAACTTACGTAAGAAATAGACCATATATATGAAGATTCAGATCTCCGTAGCAATAACTTTTCCCAAGTGGCACGTTTTTGAAGGTTGGCAAAGTAACTAAAAAGGCACAAATATATAGCTTTAAAACTATTGAAATGTTTGATTCAATCTAAAACAATAAAAAGTATTCTTGGTCTTTATGAAAATAATCTACATGAAAAGAAAAGAAAAAAAATCAGTTAATGTGACTTCAGTTATATTAATCAGAATTCTCATAAAAATAAATACATTTGGCAGCCAAAAAACAAAACATTTTGCACATAAATGAATTACATCCCGACATGTGACCAGAGCTAGTTGGTCCTGGTTATAGTTTGTTGGCCTACGAGGAAGAGCTGGGGGCTGGGGGGGCAGAATACTCTTCGTTCTCTGAATCCGTTGTGTAATCTTCCTCTTTTTCGTGGTCGCTGCCCTCCGTGTTCAGACGGTCGAAGCCTTGCCGGGTGTAGCCTTTGTGAGTCGCAAGGAAGTTTCCCAGGTTCAAGCCACCCACAGCTTTACCTGAAATTATATCAAAGCATATATGAGAATGAATAAGCTAATGAAAAGGTTGATTTCACAAAACGTTTATGCGATGCCTTTCAAAAGGCCACTACTTTTATGATTGATTTCAAAAGGTAAATGGCAACAACTTCTCTATTGTATTGTTTTTTTTTTAACGTTTTAATGGAGCGATCTGAGAACTATAGAATGACTTAAAACTTACTTTAAGGGTAAAGTGTGTGCATAAGGCATGAGTGCATACTACTACGAACAATTGGGGGTAAATTGGCAGATCAATCTAGTGGTTTCATTCAAACGTATGTAGTATCAAATTAATTTGGTATAAAAAAAAAAGGTATAACGCTAGACATGGGATTCCTTATCCTAAACATACATACATGTGAACGTAAAACATGATTTGAAATCCCAACATATATACAAATGCATACCCTTCAGTTTCCCCAAGATTCCCCCCCCCGGCTTCACGTCCTGTATCATGTCGAATGTGTCTGAGGAGGAACAATAATCCGGGTGAATAACATGCAGGACCACAAAAATAATAACCAACATTCGGACAACTGAACATAGCCATTGAAATGCATGGGTTATCTCACCACCATACACCCTGCTCTTCCTCCAGCGGATAAACACCGCTATGGAAATGACCAGCACCAGGGGAACGAGCAGGAGGGTGGTCATGAGGGCCGGAGAGACCCCCTGACGAGTGCTCGGGTCGGGCTTGATTTTCTCCGGCCTCCCCTTCTCCTCCTCCCCTGGTGGTTGCTTCTGCTGTCGTTGGTATATCGGAGGAGGAGCGGGCTGGATCTCTGAGACCGTCTGGGCCTTGTGCGAGGCTGGTCTCAGGTTGGTCTGGATGATGGTCTTTATTTCTGAGTAGAGACACACGCAGTGTGATGTTTAGGGTTATGATGTTTGAACTACCGGCGCCAAGTGTGGCAAGTTCTCATCATGTTTGAGCAGCAATGGGGAACTGCCGCACGGGACCTGTCCGTATTGGCTATTTTCTAATCTAAGAGTTCTACTTAATGCGTCTTTTGAAAGAAATTGTGGTTTTACATGGAAATCGATTATGCTGCAGATTGCGAATTTTTTTCCCCGACATGCATATGAAGAAGCTCTCTTTTTTTATGAAAAATAAGCCAAGCGTGAGGGTTACCCTTTAAGTTAAGGTTAGGGTGTCTCCAAAAAATCTTCAAATATTAGCAGGTCTGAGATCAACTATCACTTTCATGAAAGAACAACATTTATTACAATCTCAGATCAAGGCAGGGTTTCAAATTGCTGAATTAAATCGCAATCCATCAGCTCATGGCTAGTCCCGTCTTGGAAACATCTGACTTCCTGGAAGCATCCATTTTTATTTATTCATTAAAGGGTAACCAACAAGAAGAATCCAAAACCTATTTTCTAACTCTTTAAACCTACACAGTATGATACGGTACGTTATGATAAGAAAAGGCAAATCTTTAAGAATCACCTTCAAGCTCTTCCACTTCAAACCCACTCTTCTTGACGGAGCGATGGGAGTCTGAAAAAGATACGTAAAACGCCCAATGAAAATCCAACGGAGATTTTCCTCAATATTTTAACTGATATTTTGTTTTACACATAAAACCACATTCTGTGAAAATGACCACTTACTTCCAGAAGTGAACTTGAAGACAGAGCCAGAGGCGGCATCCCCTACAAAGACGCTGTCGTCGGGGGTAACCACGATGTCATGGGGCATCTTAAACTCCTTGAAGGAAGACAAAGTACGACCTCAGTGAGCGGCATTAGTTTGCCTGCGACCCAGGTACCTGTACTCTTACTTGTTCATATTTTTCCCTACGCCTGCACATAGTACAGCAACTGGTTGCTGAATAAAATGAAAAAAAATACATGATACATTGAGATTGATGCATGAAATGTCTTTATATCGCACATAAAAAAAAACAACCAGCCTTGACAAAAGCAGTATACATACTCAGGTTTGAAGAAAACATACAAATACTGGAAACATCGAACCTGCAAAGGTTCATAAGTACACAACAAACAGGTGAGTCTGTGTGCTGTTTGAGGGTGTGCTGACGGCGGTAGCTACCTGATCCACTGGCCTGAAGACATTCACAATGTCCTTGCTGGAATAATCGATGACAAAGCCTCTGATCGGGGAAGAGTATCCATCTGCAGATTCCCCGTTGACTGCGTAGATGAGACCCCCTGCATGGAGAAGAAAGCATTTAAATTTGCGTTAAACAAAAAGCAAACCAAAGCCTTTGGTTGATCCTTTTCATCTCTCTGCATTATTGTGCTTCATGTGTAAGGAATAAATTAATGAACATAATGGGATTTTTGGGATGTTGAGTTTTGGGAAGAATCCTAAAGCATGACAACTAAATCGAGTCGTTTTCCCTCAGTCAATATTTATTTATCCCTCCTGTTATGTTTGTCATGAATAACAAAAATGTTCCTGGATCAATTTGCCCCACTGTGTGTTTAAATATCGGCAGAAACCAACACCAGGGTCAATTTGACCCGTTCACGGAAAAGCAATTATTTTGAAACGGAAAATGAAAAGTGTGTGTGTGTGTGTGTCCTTTCTTTTTCTACAACATAAAAGGTTCAAGGAAGCGACTGTCGATTGGTCGATTGAGGGGTCCTATTCTTGCCCTAACATCGGACCCCTTTCAACCACCACTGTTCGGGTCAAACCGACCTGCAGGGGGGGGGGGGGGTTGCTTGCAATGAACTGTTTTGATTTGGAATGTTTTTTTACCCTAATTAATGCCAGCAGAAGAGGTTTGACGCTGAAAACGTTATTTACCAATTATCCAAACTTCAAAACGGGTCAATTTGACCCGCAACATAACAGGAGGGAAAAAAAAGAAAATGCCTCAGTGTTTAATCCTCCCGACTCCATGAACCCACCGCTGTGTGGACTGTAGGCGATGGCGTACACTTCCCCTCCAAACTCCTCCTTCTTGATCTCCTTGAGGAACTCCCCAGAGTCGGCCACGAAGCACTGGATGCGTCCGTTCTCCCGGTCGGCCACACACAGCTCCTGGCGGTCCGGGAGGTACGCCAGGCTGTGCGGGATGCGGAACGGCTTCCGTTTCCTCCGATCAGATGAGCCTGATGAGCCGAGGGGAAAACAGGAAAACCATGGTTTGGGATTGCAATGGGACCCTAACCCTATTTAGATTAGGTCGTTCGGATGTAAACTTCCAAAACTAGACGTCTCCAAACTGTTTTGACCCCCCTCCTACCTGACCGGACTCAGGGAGCCGACCGCAATAATTCAAGTTGCAAAAATGTTGCACTTTTTAACGTAATTTAAAATAGGACTTCAGGAAGAGTTACATTAGGCATTTAATATGGTTGCTATAATAAAGACAATGGTTATACTTACAATGCTTGACCTCTTACATTGTAATATTCTCATTTTCTACATTCTGGTTGGCTATTGGTTCACTGACCGCCCGGTTAACCAATAGGAGAGTGTGTGTTAAGGACCCCCCCCCCCCCACCCCTCCCCCTATTACCTGCTCCCCACTCGGACAGGTATTGGCCCTCAGCGGAGAACTTCATGATCCTGGAGTTGCAGTATCCGTCGGAGACGTAGATGTTCCCGGTGACGGGGTCCACGGCCACGTCGGTGGGCTGGCAGAAGTGGCGCCGGTCGCTGCCCGGGGTGAAGGCCTCTCCCAGCTCCACCAGCGGCACGTCCCTCTGCTGACTGCTCAGTTTGAACACCTGCACGAATGGTGTGGAGAATGGGATGTTGGATTGCATTTTCCACACACACACAACGACCACCCTGATGCCAATGGACATAGTGGCAGAATTGATTTAATTTTTGTCTATATTTATTGACTCATACAGTTGCTCCATGGTATTGTTTTTATTTATTTATTTATTAATTTATTTATTTATTATTATTTTTCCACAATTCCACAACGATTTATGATAACTTTATGCTCTGTAAGGTGACCTTGGGTGTCTTGAAAGGCGCCCTTTAAATTTAATGTATTATTATTATTATTGCGTCCATGTTCGCAGCAGCCAGGTGAAAGTATCTTATAATATCCCATAACCAATTCTAAACAACGTTGGCCCAGTTTCGAAATCTGACTCAAAATACTTCAAAGCCATCATGGGACTGGGTGACAGCTTTACATTTCTGCCCTCTAGACTGCAGAGTTACTTTTTCCCGTTCTCACCTGATGAAGAGCAACATCAGTCACCCAGTAGTTGTTCTCCTTGTCCGTGGTTATTCCGTGAGGCAGGTAGAAGCTGCAGCGCGAGACAGAGTGGGGCAGAGTCACCCTTTAATTGCCTGAGTCCTAGGCTCGGATTCAAGCAATCAAAACCTTACTGGCATCATGTTCTGAAGGAGAAGGAAAGCACACGGTCGCTCACGTGTTTCTGCCAGAGGCCTTGAGGATCTCTCCTTTGACCTGGTCCACAACCAAGATGGTGGACTGCTGGATGGGCCCTTTGGACCTATGCTGGTACCTCGCTATGTTGTCAAAGGAGCTGTGGGGAGGGGTAGGGGGAGCAAGGGAGGCATTGCTGTCATTAGAGAGCTGGAATGTTAAAGAGACACTCTGTAGCTCTCGACACTAGCAGCCCCTCGTGGTCGGCGTTAGCAAAGGAGAGCGTCAGCCGATAGGCTCGTTGCCACGGCAATGGCTTTGTGGACAAAGGAAAAATGATGAGAATTCAAAGCACGTAATAGCGATGCCTCCAAACCGGGTGCTAGTGAGATATTCTGTGTGCGGTGTTAATAATCAAACAAAAATGTTTTTCCACTTTACTGAAGTATTCAAATGACGTGATTATATCTGGGTACAACACAAACAAAGGATAATTCAGTCATCCCATTTTTGGCCAGGCCATTTTCATGTCAACTGTTGTTCATCATGTCTCATGCCCTTTCACACAAATATGCATGGGCACAAAGGAAACAAAAATTCCATTCGTTTGAATCCTGAATTGAATGCATGAATAAAAACACAAACAACTCTCAATCTCTCCCTACAGCAGCTGTAAAGAGCAAACCACCTGGACACGTGGCCTGTCAGAAGGACTCACTTCACTCCCCAGTGATGATCCCCTCGGTGGAAGATGACCAGATTACCGTACGAGTCCAGGGCCAGGCCCGACACCTGCCCCAGCTGCAGCTTCACCTCAGGCCAGGCCGTCACCTCCTCCAGGAAGTAACCTGCAGGGCAGATGGTGCACGTTAGAGCAACCCATGCAAACAAAAACTCTTTTGTGGAAAATAACCTGAATACCAGATCGTTCGCGTGCAAACACACGCGAACAAAACGCATCACAGAAAATAACCTTGATAGAAGATCATGCACGTTAAAAAAACAAACATAAC
Source organism: Gadus macrocephalus (assembly GCF_031168955.1). Lineage (NCBI taxonomy): Eukaryota > Metazoa > Chordata > Actinopteri > Gadiformes > Gadidae > Gadus > Gadus macrocephalus. Next base: position 7,667,759 of record NC_082385.1, on the reverse strand, counting down.
ATATTGCAGATAATAACCCCCCCTACCCACTTCATGAGTAGACGTCATTGTCAGCCATGATGTGCGTGTGTGTGCATCTAATTAGGGGGCCCGGTTGCGTCGTGGTTCCGGTGTGTATCTCCCAGAGGGTTATGTTTGAACATAATTACGTACCATAATCCGGTGTTCCCGGCGTCATTGTCTGCGGTGACTCATTCTCATTTGGAATATCTGTAGGGCAGAAATGCAATGTTTGTCTCTTGCTTTCTTTTCCCTAAAACCAGACTATCTAGGAATTGCTAGCAATGTCACTTCCTGATTTACATTCAGTCTGCCAACAGTCAGAAGTGGAAAAATCGGACTGTCAACACACAAAAATGGGTTTTTGCAGATTCAGCAAAAAATTATGCCCTTTAGCACCCCTGCATTTCCCCGGGAAACCCCCTATCAGCGACCCAGAACACCCAAGCTATGCCCTGGTTTTTAAACTGTAACCATCATGTAATGTGCTTTACATCGGTCAATGTTACATATTCACAAAGACATCTAAACTATCCAGAAGAAAGCATCAGAAGACCAAAGAATAATGACATCAAGAATGAATAAATGCCTATCATACTACTAGATTACGCTACAACTATGGCTAATGGTTATTACACGATATGTCAACACATAGAATAAGTCCTTCTGGTCAATATGCAGGCATTTGTTTTTCATTTTTAAGATATTGCCTCACTGACCTGTTTTGTGTCCTGACATGACCCGGGACATCATGTCATGTGACTCGACAGGCACCGGGAGGGCTGGCAGCACTGGCATGTGTCTGAACAGCTCCTCGCTGCCTGGCTCCATGCAGCTCATGAACGGGGTGGCATGCCTGCTCTCCATGTAGTACATGATGTAGTAGTTGCACATCTCGTCATCGGCGGTGCCGCTGCAGGGGGAACAAGGAAAAGGTTTGCGAGGTTAATCGCAATACGAATGATTGTCATTGATTTCGTTGCGTCTCGGGTGAATATTCAACGCTGAGGTGTTTCAAGTACACATTGATTGCTTTTTCGGAGAATTGGACACAGGAAACTAAAGAATAAATCACTTCAAAATAGGTTTCTGAATGGTTATGACATGCGCAACAAACGCGTATAAACACCAATACACTCATAATTAGTCAAACCAATGGACCAATCGTGAAAGCTTTAGTATTTTCCCATTGAACTTACCCAATGTATGTTTTTGAGGTCCTTCCTTCTCCTGTGAATACACATCGGGATGCGATGGTATCTCCAAACTTGACCTCTATGTCTTTGCTGGCAGGATAAAATGCCTGGCAGGGGAAAAATAAGAATAGAAAAGGTCAATATAAACAATGAGCAGGGCTCCAAACCGGTGAGGACCCAAGACTCCTTACATGTTCGGAGCACAAATCATAATACTTTTCAACGCCAAAACTATAAACACCATTATGTTATGCATTTGATGCATTTCAGCATCAGTAGCAGTCCATCCACTGTGAAGTACCTGGGGTAACTGAGGTGACTGCCGGCCAATCAGAGTCCATCTCCCGTTCCGGATCCTGTAGCCGATCACCTCTTTGCCTGTTGAATGACACCCCCCCCACCACAGCGAGACTACAGTTAGGCCCAATCCCATATATACCCCTTACCCCTTCCCCTTACCCCTTCAAAACAAGGGGGAGGGGTAAGGGGAAGGGGTAAGGGGTAGAAATGGGATTGGGCCTTAGAGTCCATTAACGGGGCCTCACAGTGAATCACATGCCAGCACTAAAGAACATCTGAATATTTAGTCAACTCTCTGTAAAAGGGCCTTCACCTAAGTGGTGGGTATGCGTCCGGAAGGCAAAGGGGTAGATGGGGTAAGAATCGTAGTTACAGGCGATGTCTGCGTTTGTTACTGTACAGGGAGAAGAGCACAACTGATTGGAGGTGGCACACATGATAAGAAAAACGACGAAATGTGTTTCAAGGATGAATGGCGCAACAAGTGGTCATAAGCGTAGAGATAGAGTACCTTTATTCCCTGGGGAGATGATGGTATCCATACTCATCATCAGATAAATGCCGGCGATGAATTGCTGTCTGTAGCAAATGCAGACAAAAAAAAGTACAGTAAGCCAACAGCTTTAGCAAGGTCACTGTGATAGCGTCTCGATTCTTTGTGAGTGTCAGTAAGGGGATGTATAAGGTCTATAATGTATTTGCTTGAATGCACATGGTAGAGGTATGATATATGCACAAATTAGCATGGATAAATAAAAAAAACAATTTTTTTCCAAAAAGATTTTTGGAAAATCTTCCAAAAGATTCCTACAAGATTTATGGGACCTAATTCTCTTATCTGACATGATAATGGGGCCTTCTAAATGCATGATTGCGGCATACACTGTCAAATACATACCTTTCAAATAAGACCAATAGGGTAGTTTGATGAGTGTTTAAATAAGTACTGACCGTTTAGTAGTCATTTGCAAGGTAAGTCCCGAGCAGTCTTTATGGTTGTCTGCAAAACAAAGTACAAAGGGTCATTCTACATATCTCATTCTACATCCTTATGAAACGCCGATTTCACCCTAAACCCAAATACATTCAGCTGGTTTCTGTGTGTTTCCCAAGGTTTCACTGAACTCTGATATGAATTGAGTTCAGTGAACTTTACTCAAGTCCACCCCAGATATGAATTGAGCCTGGCAAATACTCTCATTGTATGCGCACACACACACGCACGCACGCACGCAGGCAGGCAGGCAGGCAGGCACTCACGCACACGCACACAAACACACACACGCACTTCATTTGAACTTCAAAAATAAACTGATATTGGGGACTTGAATAACAAATGAACAATCCGTATGCAACCAAAACACACTGTTTTGAAAAGACTCACCTTCAAAAGCTTTAATATTTCCATAATGTATTTGCAGCACAAAATGGGTAATTCCAGAGTTTCCTCCCACTCTAAAGCCAACATCTGTTGAGGCCAGAAAACAAGAAATATCCTGGTGTTAACAATATTACAGCATGTATAACAACATGGCTAACAATGTCCCTTTACATTAGGTTCTATTCATTCATTTCAATATTTTCTTTTTTCATAATAGGAAAATATCAAATGCATAGCTAGCAAGCCCCAGTTAATTTGTTGACTCCTTAACTCATTTAGCCCAAATGAAAACTTTGCCTAGAACATGTGTTTCCAGATACGTAACCCATTAAAACAGCATGGTACTCCAAATTTTAAGGTTTTAGTCTTTGAACATCAGATCATCCTTAACATTAACTGTATAATAAGAAACCAAAGTAAACTATGCGACTCCGTTACTCTCATGTGGACATCGTTTTCAACCAGCCCATATACTACAACAGCATAATCGAAATACTGAAATACAGTTATTGCCTTTGGTTTTTGGGTGTGCCACTAAAATATCGCACCCCCCCCCCCCCCCCAAACCCTCTATGAAACATGCCTCTGGGGGCCACTGGTTCCAAACACAAGAATATAAAATGCATTGCACTGGTCACGGCATCAGTAGCTATAGTGAACCATGCGTGTGTACCTTTGGGCAGCTTGGTGGGCGGGGCGTTCCGGGCCCAGGCGTACATGATGGAGGCCTCGTCCTCACAGATCCCCTTCACACTCCCACAGTCCCTAGGGAGATAGTGTCCGGCAGTCCGTTAATCATTGGTTCTTGGAGATGATTCCATCATTTCTGTTTATATTTGTATATTTTGTAATCAGGGTTTCATTGAAAAAGAGAGCCTGCTATCGATGGCCTTTCGCTGAATAAATAAAGGTTTAAAAATAACTGTATGCATTAATAGTGAATATATATATCTATGAATAAATAAATAAAGTACAACATCCAATCACTTAATGTATTCATTGGTTTGAATCTAAGAAGGGAATGTTGTATATGGAAGAGGTGACTCCTAGTAAAACTGGATTTGAAGCCAAGACTAGGGCGACAGGATGGGGCGACAGGATGGGGCGACAGGATGGGGCGACAGGATGGGGAGACAGGTGAGCTAGTGGCAGGTGTTGCCGATCACTCATCCCCGGCTCCGCTAACAACAGGCCGGTACGGGGGACACGCTCTTGGTGAGCAGACTTACCAATAGCCACTTGTTGATACAGGAGTCTGGCAGCCATAAAGGAGCATGTGATGGGCTGTGTCCATACGAGCATGCGGCACAAAGTCCACTAAAAAAAGGGAGTAATGGCAGAGTAATGACATTAATTATATTTGCGAACTAGCGATGGTTTAAAACCATGATAGAATAGGCCTGCTTGTTTTCACAATGATCACAGGTACAGCAGCGTGATCGTTATGAACGTCTAGTTACTTCATCTCTGATTACTACCTTTCTTCCCTTTTACGAATTGAAGATATAGGCATGCAAACATACATACATATATACATACATAAATATATAGTTTACGTGCAGTCTATTTATGGGGACCATACATTTGTGCTGGTAAAAATAAGTAACTCTGTGGGATGGAAATGGTAATGCACAAGTGATGACTCACCAATGTAAACATCTCTTTTGGTCGGGACAGGTACTGCCATGCACAAGTAGGAGTCAGACTGAAACAGTGAGTGGATAGTGTTAAGAATGTTTTTCAAATGAATGTCTTCCTTTTTTTTATATTTGTTTCAGTTTACAGTAATCTTTTGTGTCAAATGTGTGGATTTAGAGGAAGCTGTCTCATGAAGATGGAAAGAACAGGGTTCAGAATGGCCGGTCTGGGTTTCACTCCACAACATCACAACATCTCTGAAATATTCAGGAAAGTGCTGCTGTCATCCCTTTTGCTTTCTCCCAGTCACGCAATCACATATTACGTCAACTGTAAAAGGGGTAGTTTCATTTCGGGAAAAGACTGGGTTGTTACATAAAAAAGATAGACTCTGCAGAGTCAAAAAAAAGCCGCAAATGGGTCCACCCAGGTGTAACGTCTCCTTCGCTGTGGGTCAGCTGGAGTTGTTGGTCCCAGAAAAAATGGCAGCCACAATTGAAGAATAAAGTGTATAGTTCATTTATTAGACCATAATAAAGTACTATAAATTTCAACCATACTGAAAAAATAGGGAATACAATTAAAATCCAACAAACAACCTCGCCACCCAAACGGAGTGTGATCAGTGTTCTCGGGAGTAATTCCAGGCAATCATGTCTGACCCACTCAATGGTGCAGTCTGAGTGACGCCGCGAAAATGGAATAAGTGGAATAACCACACAGGAACAGGTATAACGTGGCACAAACATGACATGTTCCCACTTAGTTCCCACTCTGTGCTGCAAAGCTCGTGCGCAACAGGCTTAGACCAGAGAACACCCATGAGATAGTAGGTGGCTGGTGCTGATCTCCTGATCTACAGAGGCCCCGACAGTAGATCAATATGGAGAATAAACCCACATTAGAAACACTGATAGGCATCTCTCCGTGAACTCCCCCCGTCCCCTCTGCCGCCAGTGAGTTCAGAGAAAGGGAAGGGGGGGGGGGGGCTGGCGGGTGGGCTTGAAAGCCGCTGGGAAGTGTAGACGGCTCAGTGATCCCGCCGGATCTCTGCGATGATTCGCCGAGAGGGGTTGTCATCCTTTGGGCTTCGTTGGAACATTCTGTTTGTTCGGGGGGGTCAATGACTCAGCAAATGATTTCGCCCGGGGGGCTGGGACCACGCTGCCGGCCGTCCCTTCTTTGTTTTTAGAGCCAGTCTCCACCCCACACCTTCGTTTGAGACACATTGCCGACGGTAAACAAACTGTTTGACTTAAACAAAACGGGGGGGGGGGGGGGGGGCGACTCACGGCTTTGGGAGTGACCCCGGGCATGTGGACGTGGACGGAGAAGTTATAGGGGTTGACCGCCCCCACCGGCTGCCGGGTCCTCGTGGTCGTGCAGTCGCCGGGGTCAGGAGGCCCCGTCTCCTGGTACCTGGACAACAGATGACAAACGCATTCAAACCCTTTTTTCTATGTGCACAGTTATTCCAATGAAAGGCAACTCTGGTTGGTCAAAGAAATAATATAGAGCAAAATATCAGAGTGTGATTGTGTGCGATACGTTTTTCGGCATAATTCTGAGCCCCTGATACTCATTCCGGAAAGTTTTTAATTGCTTACTTAATTCTCTTCATAGCCATGCCGCATATGTCAAAGCATCAATAAGAAATGAATGAATAAGTGAATTTGAATTGCTGTAATGGACTTCCAAGACCCAGGATAGAGCTTATTGAGTAAAGAGTCATTCTGTTGTTGAGTCTATACCCCCAAATGCACTGAAGTCCAAACGGGACACAACATATGATTAGACAAATTACTGTGGCTTCTAGAGGATGCTTTTATCTGTGGTGTATGACCATCACAAACCCTAGTAACATCCCCTCCCTTGCCCACACAAACATAAACACACACAGACACAGGCACAACCAGACTTTGCAGCATGAAAACACCAGCTTTCGCTTCTAGCTAGCTCTACCTTAAAAAAATAAAAATAAAAAGTGGACAGACCAGTCAGTGCTTGGAGGAGGGAGTTGGTGTACATGACTGGATTGATTTCCACATATGGGCGTGGCCTGATGTTTCTCATTATCTGATAAGGTTATTTCCTGATGACAGCCTTCAGTGCACCTTTCTTTTCATATTCTAACATTGTCACTCATTCTTATTTCAGATGAAGAATGATTTCGATTGCTTGCTTGTTTTTGAAATTCTGCAGACTGAGGCGTGGTGCCCCTAGCTCCTCCACGACCTAAAACCCCCTTTTGGATCGACCACTTAGCGGGTTTTGAAAGGTGGTTTCAACGGAAGTGAGGCCGAGACCAGATCTTTGGCAACCACTGTAATGCAAGACTATGTTCTTCAGGCCACCAATTAGGAAAACATAAGGGATATTGATATTGCAACGTTACCTTTTGAATCTGTAGAAAGCGCCGTCGCTTCCGTCACTGTCCAGGCTGTGGCTCTGAGAGAGGAGCCAGAGCGTCAGCAGGCCGTGAAACAGGCCTCCCATCAGGCCCATGGCGGGGGGCAACGTAGGAGCGGCACCTCCTTCCTACGCGAGTGGAAAGGAAGTGACACGACCGACAGTGAGGGAAGTAATCGAGAAGTTAAGCCAGGCAAATTGCAATGAGCAACGAGCACGCTGGTTTTAGCAAGTGATTAACGGTCGATTAATAAAAGGGTTTCACTCAATTATTTTTCTATGTATGTGAGCAAAAGGTGGTTGAAGTACACTAAAAGTAACCATTGAGTAACACACCTTGTGTTTTCTGATGTCAGATGGGGGTGCACTACAAAATCCCCTTCCAAAGCTTTTCTTGTTGAGAGCCCAGGGGTAGGGCTACTATTGATGTTGATTCTTTGACCTGAAGGGATGACTGCTGAGGGCCTTGGTTTCGTATCACCCTCTCAACATGTTGGATAGAATCTCCAGTAAATTGGTGCGCAGTTGTCAATGTTTAAGACCTGTTAAGAAGATATAGTGTTAGGACACATGTTGCAAAAACCATCCAGGGACGTTCACTGGAACGCTAGCCATTAGAATGAGCGCTTTAGATCTACATAGGGAGCGGGTCCTCTTCCACCAATGCCACCATGTTTCCATGGTAACCCAGGGTATTCAATTGGTTGCAATTCTCAACCTCACTGCTAGTTGCTATTAAATTACACAAACTGGCCCTTTAAAGAAGAATCAATTTAAATCAAAAAGTTTCAATAATGAATGTTTCAAATGAAAACATACAAATATATATGTTTCTGAGTTGTTGTCTGGTATTTTACTAATTTAACCATCTAAAAGAGATTAAGACCAACAATACATGCAGGCCTAATTTAACAACAGTTTTATAATCTTCCCTTGTTAAAAAAAGATGCTTGCCTATTGGCCACGTTACTCTTCCAAACATGAAGGTAAAGAAAGGAAAGCCATGAAATAGAGGCCTACTCCTGACAAGCAGCCTCCGTGGTGGTGACTCACCCGTGAGACCCACGATGCTACGTGCGGATAAGACTATGCAGAGAAAATACGGAAGCAAATTGGATGGAGGAGGTGTTTAGCACAGCGTAGTGGCTTACATCATATCGAGGAATCACTATGGTAACAGAGTTCTTCACACTCCCAGAAAACGCAAATAGTCTTCGATTTTTTCAACGATTTGGAGCAGTCAGAATGGAAACACATCTCGTCTCTCATCACCCTTTCAGTAGGAAAACGTGCAGCAGACATAAATGGGAATTTTAATTCCAATGTCATTTCTCATGTGCCGAGATTATTTGTTTGAATTAAAATAACAAATTGCTGCAAGGGATAGAACAGCAAATGCATGATACCGATCTCACTCATCGACACTAATTAAACCTCCCAGAACAGAAAAAAGCTAACTGCATTGGCCGTAACCTCAATCACAGCTGGACCTGCAGCCAACACGCACAAAGAGACCATAACACAAACCGATATATAGCCTATATATAAACATCGTTTTCTTGTACTCATTCTAAGCTATTTGAGATATGCAGCACAAATTACAAATTAAACCGACGTCCAAATGAACCCTGTAGGCTACGTGCACTGACGGCCCTTCCTTAAAAACAAACCTGTCAGTGAGTCAGGTCAGTGAATGTGTTTTTTCACACCGATTATAATAATTGAGGAAGAAGACAGCCGACTAAGAAAATGCTCGTATCTCTTTACAAGTGATAACGCGGAAGACTAAAATGATTGGTAAGCGGTATGTAAATAACGCTGTAGTTAACCATCATCTCCTACGAACGCATCGTATCTCCACAACTAGCCACTGTAATAGTCAACATCTGAACATAATACAGATTCGTTATGCACTACACCATACAGTATATCGTAGTGGATCATTAAATCGTGTTTAAATCGTTTTTCCCTCTCCATGTATGTTTTATCTAAACGTTATTTGCATTGTAATAACATATATCCTATTCCATAAAGCATGACAATAGATGAATAAATATATCCTCGTTTGCGAAAGGTTGAAGAATATAAGAAGTAAACAAAACATGATTTCAACATCATCGATTGAAGACATTCATGTGTGTGCGACTGTTTTGGCAGGTTTGTATGCAGCCTATCGCCGCCCTCCCAATACATCGTACTATGACGAAATATATGTACATAAATGTAATAGATGGTGATAACGATACCTATAGTCGTATGTGGCCTTTGGATCCAATTTAGGCAGCAGTCGTTGTTCGCATACCTGTGTAATTCGCCTCCCAGCGTCGTAACCCTGTTGTCAAACCGTCTGAAGTCATGACTTCCGCTGCGAAGCTGTGACGTAGATCACAGATAAACGTCAAGGGGTTCTCAGAATCATGAGAAATGGATCTCCGCAACGCCATTTTCCAATCCGTGATATTAATGAAAAATTCTAATGGAGGATATGGACTCATTTAGGGTTTATAACCCAAAAATATATGTATTTAATTAATTACGTATAATTAAATAAAAATATTGATTTTAGTTGAATCATTAAAATCGTAATAAACCTGGGAAAATGCTATATGTGTAGGCCTAGTGTATATAGCCTAGTACATTATTTCGAAAATCCAAAAATTTCCTCTCGTTTTGTGAGGTGAAAAATATTTACCAACCATATAAATAAAAAGTCAAATAATAATGAATCATTTTAATAATGCAAAAATAATAAACTAATAGAATAAATTACAAAATGAAACCAATGTTAAATGGATGCTTGCGATCTGTTTCCAAATGTGATGGTGGCGGTTATTAGAAAAGCATATATAAATTGTTAGATAAATCGTTTTTTACAGCACTTTGCCTTTGGCTGGGATTGTATTGGGAAAAGGGCTATACGCCATTTATGTTACAATACCACGATCAGCCACCAGAGACCTTTGACGGGAACCGGGAGTCCACCGTAATGAAAGTGCACAATTTCGACATTTGGAAGGAAATGTCGCAACCCCCATATGATGGGGGATGGTCCTGGAACTTCCCAAAACTAGCTGTGGGACACACTCACACATATGAGCGGTCACATAGGCCTATAGGTTAAAGGCACCCAGTGCAACTTTCGAGGCTTAAAAATAAACATTCAATTTCTAGTCTTTTTTACACGTAGTAAGTTTCAATAACTCCATACCATTACATACCGACATTTAAGCAGCAAAGATGAGACGTCGTTGTGTGGTGAGAACTGATACAAAATCGATAACAACAACAATGCCGCCATTTTCTTTATTTTTTGTAACCTACAATAAATAAAGCAGGCTTCCAGTCAATGGAAAAATGGCTTCTCCCCACCGGCGATTGTTGTTGTTTACAATTTTCTATCAGTTCTCACCACACAACGACGTCTCATCTTTGCTCCTTGAATGTCGATATGTAATGGTATGGAGTTATTGAAACTTACTACGTGTAAAAAAGACTAGAAATTGAATGTTTATTTTTCATTGAATGTTTACATAAAGTTGCACTGGGTGCCTTTAACTAGTAGGGCCTAGCCTACACAAACAACCCGAATTAGATCACCACACACCTAAGCTGAGCCATAGAGCAAACAGAAGCTGGGCTTTCTTGTGCCCTTGTCTTCACACTGGGGGCAGATTCAATTCCACGGTGAGTCAGTGATCTAGGCATTTCGAATTGATCAGCTTACAAAAATGGCCGGCCGAGGCGGAACAAAGGAACCCCGCGTAGGAAGAAAAAATGCCCTGTGCCTGCGGTGTGGAAGTGCTCATTGATTACCGGGAGTGGAATGAAAGTGGATGCAATGTACACCTGCGCTCGATTGATAGAAAATACACATAGGATTAAATATAGCACAGGGAACGTCTTATGTAATGCCACAGATATCAATAATATATTTATTCAATGGTACCAGGCTTTGTTTTGGTCCATAAAGGACAAATATATACAGGCCTGGTTCTTAGGGAGCACCTCCATTCTCCCCATTGCTCTGGGAAAAATAATGACTGGACAGTACATGGCTGAATCAGCAATCTTGAACTTTCGGGAGGACTCTGATGCAAATTGTGGTCCATTGTCAGAGCGAACAACTTCTGACATGAAGTGCTCCATCATTGCTTTGGATTTTATGAATGTAAGATGAGCATCGTTCGATTTCTGTCTGAAACAGATAGTCATGATAGTTCATGGCCTTGAATGGAACTCCGTCGGCATCGTTTCTCTGTGGTTTGTTCTTTTATGGGCAAAAGTGTCACAGTTCTTTTTCTTCTTTTGTCCACTCCCATGGTTTGACAGCTTTTTTAGCTCTCTCCCTGCCTTTGGTTATTCCCAGATAGTACTCGTACAGTTTAGCGTCATGTCTGCCCTCAGCCATGCTGGGATTACTTTTCTGCTGCCAAGTAAAAGGCCTTTTTGAACTGTGAGCTTTCCTGGTAAGGGCAGATAGGGCTTTGACACTATTTTCAGCAGAAAACTCGTCTGGCAATTCTTCCACAAAGTACTTCAGATGCTACACTATGGCATTCTTGTTCTGGGTTGTAGGGATTCCCAACACGCAAGTCTGCAGCCGGCAGACTTGCTATGACCGAGTCCACATACATGTTGAATTCTTCCTCTTGCGTCCCCTCTACTGTGTTGCAGACAGTTGCTCTGGACAGCAAGTCCACAGTCACATTGTCTTTGCCGGCCATGTGGGATATTGTGTAAGAGAATCTCATAAGGCACATTTTTAACCACTGTATGCGCGCTGTGAATTCATCTAAGCTCTTGGAGCCAAGCAGAGGAATAAGGGGCTCCTGATCAGTCTCGATATAGAAACTGTTCCTGATGAGGTACTGTGGGAACCTCTGAAAGGCCCTTGTGGAGGCCCGCGCCTCCTTCTCCATCTGGCATGTTATGCTGTTCTGGTGCTGAGAGCTCTCAAGGCATAAGCCACAGTTTCCACTTTGAGTCTTCTTGCTGCTGGAGGAGCCCAGCGCGCATCCCAAATAGCATTTCAACATTTGGGTTGTCCAGTACTAGGCATGGGGTTGTCGTCAATTCTTCTTCGATGCCCTCAAAGGCTTTCAGTGCGTTCACGTTATCGGGGTCAGCACTGATCCCCAAACGCCTCGATCACCTGCCCAGGGAGCTTTATCCTACTCTTTGAGAACTCACACTTGACATTGAGCGTCAATCTCGGCTCCTTCAGTGGTGACAAAACCCTCTGTAGCCTCTCATCTGCTCTCTCTGTGTGGCTCCCCAGATGAGCACATTGTCCATCTGACACTGGCCCTCCAGGATATGGGCATGTATTTCTGAAAAGGTTCTGTTGCATGAGATTCCAAAGCATAGACGGCAATAACAATTCCAACCAAACCGTTGTTTCTCTCTCACCACTGATTTGTTCAGAGCAGTGGGGTCAGTGTATATTCTCGCCCTTTCCGTGTGCTTGGGTGTCCACCACCATGGGACCTCACCAATGACCTCATCCGGATATTGTATTTTGGTTGACAAGATTTACAGGTAACCAACCTCACTGCTGCCTTTGACAACATCTCCCACACTGTTCTTCTGGAACCCCTGGCTGCACACTGGGTCGCTCTTCATTTGTTTATCTCCTACACAACCATTAAACACTTCATAAAGCCAAGGAACCACAGGTCAGACAGGTCCACCATCACACCGGATGTTCCACAGGCGTCAGTGTTAGGTTCCCTTCACTTCTATTATTATATTCCCTTCCAAACATCTTTTGTCACCACAATGTACAGATCCACTGCTATGCTGCGCAGGGATTTGGGACCTAAGATGAGGCATAGTTAGCTCTGGCTGTGAGAGGGGAGAAAAGTGAGAGCTGAGCATGATAGTTGGAAACGTTGTGTCTGCTTTGTAGGCACTTATGCTCTCTTGCAGTTAGGAGGTTGGGTTTTTGACACACTACACTACACATAATTTACTAAATATAATGCTACATTTGGAATGTGTGCTTGGCTAGCCTGATAAGCCCAGACGGAGATGGCTCAAAGAACTAGGATGGTAAAAGGAGAACAACAAACAGGAACTAAGAGCAACCGATCAATGATTGTGCAGAATATAAGAAATGAAAACTCACTGGTGGATACAAGACAAATTCATGCTATGTCAACATACTGTACAATCTGACAAAGAACACATGGATGGGGCCAAGTTAAATAGACAAGGGAACACATACAGGTGAACATATTTAACTTATTAACACTGTACTAATGACATTTGATTATACAGTATGTGTCATGTTATTTATTATAAATAAATTATTTTTTTATGATAAATAAAGGCCCAGTTACTTTCAAAGTTAATCTCCTTGACACATTTTTTGTCTCGTAACATCCACAACTTAAATCTCTCTCGTCCTTGCAACAAGTTGTGTCAGAAGTTGAGTAACAGCCAGGTGTTTGTTAGGCCAGTGTCACATTCAGACCAATGGATGATCGCAGTACATAGGATGGATGAGGAGGTCAGCACTAGACAGAATCATATACCAGTGGGAGGACCTGTAGGTGGACATAAAGACCAAACACTTTGTTTATGCCACAAGTTTGAGCCACATCCTGAAGGAGTGGGAAAAAAGGCCTCTTGTTTGATTTTCACTCAACACTTACCACAGCTTGATTGGCTAGCCTGCTTGGCCCAGAATGAGACGGCCCAAGGAACTGGCATGGTACTTAAGAGAACAAAAAAACAGCCGATAAAAATAACCGATCAATGATTGGGCAGAAAACAAGAAATGAAAAGTAGAACTCGCTGGTGGAGACAAGATGAGGAGCATTTCATAGTGTCATGAATATGATGAGTATGTCTGAGAGAAAAGACAAGATCATATGCATATTAATGTTAATAATCTAAAATAGATATATGTATTCAACATTATAGGCTGTATCAATGTTCTAGCAATACTTACCAATGGGGAAAAATGCATGTAGAAGTCAAATTGTATTGAAAATGAATAAATAAAACAAAGGAAGACAGTGTATTCAGTTATTGACATCATTTATAATTAGTTGTATCATCATATAATGCCATAATGGCTTTGTGTTATAGGATATAATTTGGTGTTTCACACATATTTCTCATATTTTTCCATTTTGGGTCATGTGGGCCTCAAATTAAATTGATGAGAATTCTTTATGATTTATCCTATGTTTTCTTTCTTGGGATAGTTTCCATCTACTGTTCCATCATCAGGATTCATGTTAAAATAAAGTTAAAAGTTCCCCTTTATTGTGGATTGATCATTTTCTATCCATTTCCTGTTGCCTCCTACACAGTTGACTAACGTATAACATTCCATGATTTCCAAATGAACAACCATACGAATGATGAGTTATGAATCACACCATAGTAGCCGTGCAACTTTGCCACTCTCCTGCTGAACATGAAGCTGAAAATGTTTGGCCGGAAGTGCTTTGTTGTTATTGCTAGAGTTACAGCGCTCCTTCCTGCACTCCCCCTTCACACAAAAACACGGATCCTACAGCCATGATCCAACGCTGACTACGGGATAGAAAATGGCGACGGCGGCGAGCCGTACATCGTCACCGGGTATACTGGACGAAACTACCGCCGTAAACTCTGGAATCAGTGCTCAGGGAAACTCAAGTAACACTGATGTCCACAGTAGTTTGAACAAGTCGAATTCGTGCCATGGGGAACTTTCACACTGGAGGCGCCGAGACATATCTAAAGTCAGGAGTGAGGCGCTCAGTGCCTCAGAGTCGCTGGAGAGGCTTCCGATAACATCGCAGCAACGCAGTCACGTTTTGTCAAGCTCCTCGCCGGATTTAAAGCAGTTCCGAAAGTCAAACGTTTGCCATCTCAACGACTATACAGAGCAATGCATTCCTCCGACGCTTTTAACGGACTCCAAATGTAGACTTTCAGACGCAGAGAAAAAGTCCAAAACTTCCGTAGTTCACTGCGGTGAGCAGTACGGGCTGTTTGACGCGACTTCGGGATTGTCACTGGAAGTTAACGCCACGCAAAACAGGTAACGGTAACGTTTTGCAAAGTGACCGCTCGAATTCCCTGTGCGATAATTGATGAAAACGTTGTCATGTGTAATTCATGCGTTTCTTTGCATTGCCTTTGACAGGGTATAAGCCTGGCGACGATCCAAACAGTAGTCTGTAATGCAACGGTCTGGAGCTATAAACGACTTAGTAGTTTATGGTCACGGACGGTGCCTTGCCTTTTCGATAAATGCAAAAGGTGGTTGAACTTGCCAACTGGGTGCTCAGAGGATTTCAGCCTCTTTCACAGTGATTTAAATTAAAGTTAAAAAAAATGTAAATGGCCATTGCTAAAGATGGGATCATGTCCCATGGAGCCAAACACCTTGAGGAACAATCTTAGTATGTCGCTTTACGTATGACTTTAAAATGGTTTACAATTAAATCTGTCGATTGTGTTGACATGGTCAGTTATTCTGTATATCATATGTACTGGCAGTGGCAGTGTTTGGTTAAAAGATAGTTGCATGAAGGCGCCTGCATGTCAAAGGCCTTGGGCTATGAGAATTCACAATATGTATAGCATTTATGTAAATTGAAATCCACATGCCTTGCACACCTTTCTAACTTGTCGGGTATGATGGACACATTATTTTGCTGATGTTAAATAGGATCGACTTGAATTTGCCTACTTTTCAATAACTTTACTCAATTACTATTAAGTTGTTATTAACAAGTTGTTTGTGGCGACTAAGTCTGTAGACCTGTGTGTTCCACGGTATAATATATTACATGCATTTTGACTTCAGCTGATAACAATGCATTGTACATTTTCATATATTTTTAGGTATGCTTTTTAAAATAATATAAGGCTCTCAAACGTTCGATTTCTGTGGTTTTGCAACTCAAATATCTTGTCTTTTTATTTGAACGCAACACTCAGTCTATTGTCAGTTTTCCTTTAGTTTATGATGCACTACCTATTATTTTAACGGTTTCAACCAACACCGGTTGTTTTTTCTGAGGAGAACTCAGCCCATTCTGTCACAATGTGTTATTTTAGGACTTTTGTTTTGGAATGTTGGTCGGCTATTTGCCCTGTTACATTTTGATTGACACTCCTTATTGAAAACACAAAGCCTGGGTCTTTGTGTGGGTCAAAGTGTTCCATGCCAGGGATGGAAATAAAAGTAAGGTTAAATGTTGAATTATTTTGACTTAGATTGTAAGTATTAAAGGAAGGCTAGAACAGTTTTCTTAGTGATTATTTTTTAAATCTATAATAGCTATGCAGTACATTTCTGTCATGGTTGGAATACTTTTGGGATGTGATATCTTTTTTTTGAGTTTGGGGGCAAACACACCCTTGCAGGGAGACAATGTTGCCAGAAAAATTGATAATGTTCAGTTTCAACTGGTAGTTGGCTTTCAACTAAACTCTTTGATGGTTTTGAACTGAAATTATAGGCCTCGAATCATTGTGTAATCCCTTGGTGCATGTTGGATAAGTACCTTTCTTTTGCCAGCCATGTTTAGATTTGCACAGGGCTGTAAATGGCACTATAGGCTTCTATAGTTTAGGGGTCAGTGAATTGTCTTTGCCCACCACAGCTCTTGGTGTGAACCTAGAAAGTAAGGTATCTCTGTTGTCCTAGCTCGCCGCTGTAAACTTGCCACAGCTTGTGTTTCAGTATTATGTATCTAACCTGCATATCGATGATTGATGGGCTCTATTGTAACATGAGATTTTGAGCTTAGCAGCTTAATGGAAGTAGTTCTCGTGACACCAGCGCCGCCGCCCTTCAGCTGGGGCTCGAACCGGAACCCCAGGGTTGGAAGACGAAGGACGGAGTAGTGTTGTGCTAATTAACAATGATGGATATATCGTCTGATCAAGATTGTTATGAGGAATCGGCATCTTTCACCCAAGAGGTTCCTGCCTCGATGTGAAAACAGAGGTATGCCATGCATTCAAGGGAGTATCACGATTCTTGGCCTCCGCTACTTGCATCGCCCCGTTGACTCAACCAGCGAGTTTCTTTTTAAATTCAGAAACAACAATGTAATCTGAGAGGAAGCGAGTTCATGGTACCGTGCTCCAGAGTGCACTGCAAGTGCATTTTCCTATAGTCAATTATAATAAATTCTAATGAACTACCGTCTGTTGTGTTCAGCCACATTCTTTTAGTTCTAATAAAGTTTTGTGAGGTCCCTTCCTGCTCCCGTCCCTCCTTCCAACATCTTTCTTATACGTGTGTTAATTCAATTAATTTTCTCGTTTCATGTTTCCAAATTGAATAGAGAACACAAATCCTAGTATAATAAACTGGGATTTAAAAGCATTGCATCCATTGACAAAGATATTGCCACCCAGGTAGATCAGATGTGTCATGAGACACATTTTAGTTGCATATATTTATAACTAAAATGTGTCTCTGGTTGCAAACCCTCTTCTTTCATCTTTATACTACTTGTACTCTCTTTGGAGCCGCTGTCCCCTGCAGCAGGGATTGTGTAAGGAGGAAACCTGATTTTGGGAGTGCCTGACCATGAGAACGGGTGTGTGCGCAGCTACCATTGACTGGGGCACACTCTTTGCTTACGTGGAGGTTTGAATTTGACCTCCTGCCTGCTGGCTTCTTCATGTCCCACCTGCACAAGAAACAATGCGCCTTTGTCTTGGATCATGGCAATTTGGGATAGCTGTTACTTGAGATGTGTGGGGGTGGCCACAATACAACCTTTTATTCAGACTGAAGGCAGACATGTTGTCGTCTACTCTAACCGCCAAACGAGAGCGAATCCTTGGATGACAAAACAGAAAAATGAAAAGATTATAGTTATTTTGTCTCATCCACGATACAATGTAATGAAGTCTATCAACTTTAAAGGTAACAATATATCATTGGTGTTATAAATGCAGACGATTACAATGAAGCCCATGCATACAATAAATAGTTTTATTTTAATCTGAAATGAATGATCCCGACGTTAATCAGGTTAAAACATAGCAGTAATCTTTCTTTAGTACAGCGAGTTCTCTCTGTAATGCTGGTCTTTCTTGTGGTTTTAAGCTATGATATGGCGACGAAGCTGACCCCAAGGGGACTGCAGAAGATCGAGGACCGGCCGGAAGAGCGGATGATCCGGGAGAAACTCAAAGCCACATGCATGCCCACCTGGAAGCATGAGTGGCTGGAGAGACGCAACCGCAAAGGCCCAGTGGTATGGAAGAATCATACGACCGTACACAGAAAAATACAAACGCCTTTATAAGGGTTTCCCACCGAAACAAGTTTAGTGGAGGGGCAAATGCTTCAGAGAGAGAGGCGAGTTATAGCGTAGGGCTATACTCTATTATTGGAAGAGCCGAATCATTGTTCGGTGTCGACTCAAATTCGCTCAGTCAAACATTGTGGGTTTATATATAGGCTGCTCTAGGCAAGATTTTAGAGCTGGCAAGAGAGCAGACGCAATGTTTTGAAAAGAAAAAATGACTCCATCCCTTCCTAAGTTTCTCTGCGTTTAAGAAGTGTTGCATTCCCCAAACCAATCCGAAAAGGGATGCCCTGATTGGTCAGAAATTGGACAGGGGCAGTCTAAAAGATAAATTGTCTCATACAGCAAAGTCAACTTGAAACGGATATTCTTATATTTCCTACACTAATGCTAGCCTGGGTATACCCATGCTGCCTTGCGCGCAATTTCATTTCGCGCTGCTAGGCAGCCTGGATTCCATGGATCCGATATTCGCCTGAGATGGGGAACCAATCACAGAATGGGGAGGGACGGCAAGACGATGACGACGTCTATGCGACGCACCCATCGTCTTCTTCCCATGGACCTATTAAAGAAAGGACAGCGGACTAAAACATGGCCGCCCATTCATTCCTCTGAAAACTGCTCAATGGTACAGGGCAACACCACTTGTATTGGAGTGAACGGAGATATCTACTTCCGGAACTCCATGAACTGACGGACCCGTCCACAGCCCGCTAAAACAGCTGCAATACCAGGCTTGGCCGCTGAGCACTGGTGG
Source organism: Gadus macrocephalus (assembly GCF_031168955.1). NCBI lineage: Eukaryota > Metazoa > Chordata > Actinopteri > Gadiformes > Gadidae > Gadus > Gadus macrocephalus. The sequence goes on along the minus strand of NC_082385.1, from coordinate 7,648,793 downwards.
ATTGCGGAAGTATGCACAGCTTTGGGCCTGCTTCTTCCTCATCGAATTTCTGTAGCTCTACATACGTCATCTGGTATAATTGATACGATTGGCTATGAGCTACGTACAGAGTCAGACTCGTATGATAGACATTCGTAGCGCCCAATGAACGGCTCTGGGCAATCGTAAACCACGCCTCAAATACGAGAAAATGAATGTGTGGTTCCCAGACCTCTTCTCAATGTAGATTGAGATAAGGTCTGGCTGTAGCCAGGCTACACTTATGCCTGATGGACGACACATTTTAACAAAGGACATCGATCTTACCTACAGCACATTCTAATAGGCCTGAATCCACTGCATTAGTCTGCTATGAACCATGGGTAACCTAAAGTAATAATAATTGTGTTATTGTATGTTTAAGCTAATGATACAGCTACAACTAAAAACTTTGAAGGGGCAACCAAAACGGTTAATAAAATAAGTCAAAAACGAGATGTGCACGTTTATTATATATGCCAATTTTTTATTTCATGGATGTATTTAAATTAGCCTACAATTTACTATATTAACCTATTTTATAGTATATAAGGCTATTGATATAATTCAAATGTTTGGCATACTCATTTTGTTAAACGTCAGTCTTAACATCCAGCGTATCACCCAATGTGTTCAACCATTGCTGACCTCCAGTTTGTGCTACAGCATCGAGTTGACCTGTGGTCTGTTGTCCCTCCCTTTTGGTCTGCTCAGATAGTGAAGCCGATTCCCCTGAGATTAACGGAGAGGGACGCCGGGCCCCAGGGCCCTGACGCCGGGTCTGAGGGCCCGTCGGGCTCCTCCTCCTCCCAGAGTGGCAGCCGTTGTAGTCCTACCCCGGGCTCGGCCCCCCAGTGGTCCTCTTCCAAGGGCCCCCGGAGGCCAGACTCGCCTGGGATGCGTAGGAGGAGGGCCTCTCCAATACCCGTAAGTGGCATCCTTATGGAGATGTGTAATGTGTTTCCCCCAGCACTGTGTTGTTAAGGCCTTAACAACAATAGGGCCCCGCCTTGACTACCAATGTATATAAAAAAAAAAAAAAAAAAGTTTTTTTATAATTCTTTTTAATTATTATGCATTAACAAAGTAGAAAACTCTCGTAGGGAAAGAAAACATACTTCCATCAGGTGTAAAAAAATAAAGATCAATAATGCATCGGTAATACTGGTCACAACAATGGTCGTGCCATAAAGCTTTTTGAATTGAATTGAAACGGAGATCCCCCCCCCCTCCCCCCAACCCCCCTGCTCCTTGACCACCTTGACGAAGACATTTACTGGGGGAAACATTGAACTCAATATGAAGTTTTGGAAAGGACACTACATTTTAGTATAAACCCTATTTAAATCGGATATGATAATATCTAGTATCCTTATTCAGCTCCCTAAGTTACTGAAAAATGTATTATATTATATAGTATCCTTTTTGTAAGTGTGTCCTTTTAACAAGAGTAGCATTTATTAACTTCCATTAACTTATATATTTCCCAATTCTGAACGGTGCCAAGTGCCTGAAGCATTTAAAGTATCACAAACGCCATGTGGGGAGTGGGGTGTGACTCAACCTCCCAAGAGCCCACCGCCGTTGCTTGCGTCATCATCACTTTGTGCCCGATGCTCATTAGCTTCATGCTGGCTCTCTTGTTGCCGTGCAGTTTCAAAGTGGCCGAGTCACCCCCCCACGGAGAGCCCCGTCCCCCGACGGCTTCTCTCCCTACAGTCCTGAGGAGACGAGTCGGCGCGTGAACAAGGTCATGAGGGCCCGTCTCTACCTGCTCCAGCAGATAGGACCCAACTCGTTTCTCATTGGTGGAGACAGCCCCGACAACAAGTACCGTGTTTTCATTGGCCCACAGGTAGGGTATGCTGCAGCAACAGAATCACCCGTGGCAACAAATTAATATTTTATGTTGAATGTTATACATTGAAATTAATATTCGTTCTAGGTTTGCGTTTTTTTTTAAGTGCATCAATTAACATTTGCTGCTTGTGTTGTACATAATGGAAACCTCGACAGCCTTGGCATTCTATCAAATTGTAGTCTGACTTGTTAATAGATGACATCCATTGTTCATTCAACTGAATCTGAGAGTCCAAAGGATGTCTTTATTGTGATTACATCACATCACAACAGAAACTCAATCTAGGCTCGTGTTCTTCCAAAATGTTGATTTGGTAGCTGGGTTTAGTTTTGGTCCATTTGAATGAAGCAACACATGACCTCTCTTTGCAGACTTGTAGCTGTGTCCGAGGAGCCTTCTGCATCCACGTCCTGTTCGTCATGCTCAGGGTTTTTCAGCTGGAGCACTCCGACCCCCTGCTCTGGAGAAAGACGCTCAGGAACTTTGAGGTAACCAGGATATAATACAAGATGATGATTCATCATTCTTAGATATTATTTTTGTGTCTTGAGTTGCACTGAATTGTGTGTCAAAAAAAGAAAAGCCAAACCTATACCTTTTTTACTAGTAAGTAGTCAACGGTAAAGGCAGAATTCTGTTTCATTCAACCAATTATTTTGGCACAAAATACATATCTATTACAGTGCCTGTTTCCCATTCAGTTGTCCTATTTTATTTAGAGAATTCTAAGAGTTATGCCTTTTTTTTGTTTCAATGCCATCTAGGTGGAGAGCTTGTTTCAGAAGTATCACAACCGGAGAAGCTCCCGGATCGAGGCCCTGTCTCGCAGCACCACCCAAAAGACGGTGTCAAACTCCCCCAGCACAAGTACATCAGGCATTCCCATCCCCACTAACGAAAACGGGTTAGTCCACACACACACACACACACTCGCACTCACAGACACACACGCACACACGCTCTCATTCGGTTTTAATTGATGTCGGTGTGTATTTACGACCATACATGCTCTCTCCCACCAGTTTGAAGAATGAGGAGGAGCAGATGTGTCCCATTTGCCTGTTGGACATGCTGGATGAGGAGAGTCTAACGGTGTGTGTGGAGGGCTGCAGGAACAAACTTCACCACCATTGCATGTCCATTTGTAAGTTGGTCCATCGATTTTTGAATCTCGCCTTCAATGAACAGTCTAACCGATAGATGTCATTATGCACTATTACTGTATGCGTAACAAGAAAAAGGCAATCCCGACGAATGTAGATATTGTTAATGCTGTCGTTAACAACCATTAGCACAAGGGCTGTATATTCACACCAATGCTGTTGCGGTTTTGCTAACGGGGTAGGGGAAAGGTTTGCATCTTGCATCAGAAGAAGAAAGAGAGAGCAATAGTATTCACGATACGTTAAACCCCCCCCCCCCACCATCATCCCATTTCATTGTTCATAGTTCCATCTTAGAGTCTGAGTTTGTCATTGTAATTGTATTATTCTCAACAAGCTGTTGTATCACCCAGGGGCTGAGGAATGTCGGAGAAACCAAGAAAGCCTAATCTGCCCGCTGTGTAGAGCCAAGTGGAAGTCTCACGATTTTTGCAGGTAATTTAGATTGTTGTTATTTTGATATCAAATTAGTTCACTTCACTATCAGTATGTTTACTTGCACGCACTTCAAAAGGTTTCAGTGGGAACCTGGTTACCCTGACCTGTACAATCAAATACATAAACAAGAGCATGTTCTGAGATTCGAACTGTTCAGAATGAGCAGTGCATGTTAAAGCACTCGCTGTCGAGTTTTGTACGAAACTGCAGCAAATCATCTCAAGCATGTGAAGCACAAGATCAAATGAATGAGTCACGAACACTGCACTCAATTGGACTGTATAAAACCATTAACCCGGTGTCTGATGCTCAATGGATCAAATGACTGCTACTGACTTTGTGGTGTCATCCCTCAGCCTTGAGTCCTCAGTGTCTAGCGAGGCTTCCTCAGGCCATAAACATTCCCAACCGCCATCATCCTCCTTTCAAAATGTCCACCCTGGGGCTTCCTCACAAGAAGGGCCGTTCAGCCTTCCCAACTACACCGCTCAACAGATACCTCAGTCATACAAAGAGCTGGCTGAGCCATGGATTAAGGTGAGCACATTTCCCCTCTCATTCTTCCTCTTTAGTATGATCACTTAATAGCGTGGGTAGAAATGTAAACTTGTCTTTACATCAGAGTATTGAATCCCTCACAGGTGTTCGGGAAGGAGCTTGTGGAGTACCTGTTCTCCCGAAACTGGAACATCCGGGAGATGGCCCTCCGAAGCCTCACCCGGGACGTCAGTCGGGCGCTGGTCCTGGCCCACGCCGAGCGCCCTCCCGGGGCGGTGCAGGGAGCCACGGCGACCAGGATGGGCCACGGTCCCACTCCGATGTCGCGAGACGTGGTGCTGAGGTCCTGCTGCAGTGTCCTGTCGATGGTGTGCGCCGACCCCGTCTACAAAGTCTATGTGGCTGCCGTGGTGAGGCGTCACTCATAAACCTCCCTTCAGTTTCTTTTGCTCTTTCCCCATAAACGTTAAATAATGGTAATACATTTTGCGTTCATTCAGAATACTAAACAATGCCTCACCTGTCCATAGAAAACCTTGAGGGCTATGCTGGTGCACACCCCGTGCCATTCGGTCTCTGAATGTGCGAGCCTACAGCAGCTTCTCCAGCCCGTCATGGAGACCATCCTGGTGAAGTGTGCAGATGCCAACAGGTACAGTATTCTACTGTGGCTCCTACGGTTTTGAGTGCCCGACCCTGCAAGATTAAAGATCTTGCAGGGTCGGGCTGACATTGCTCACTGCATGTAGAGAAGCAATGGAATGCACCGAGGAGTATGAAAGAGACTGTTGGGTCTCTCCCTGACTTTAATACATGGATTTACATTTTCCTCTTTAATGAGCAGTAAATCAACGTTCCAAAGTAAAATGTGCAGTTAAAAAACAAATGCTTTTTCCCCTTTTTGTGCTTTTAGTCGTACCAGTCAGCTGTCAGTATCCACTCTTCTTGAATTGTGCAAGGGCCAAGCTGGAGAGTTGGCCACGGGAAGAGAAATCTCCAAAGCAGGTAGATACGAAGATACTTTTTAGATTCATCTGGTTGATTTCTAATTGCGACACAATTCATGAGGGGTGTTGCCTGGTTGCAGCCCTTGAATCGTTTTTTTTTAATTTTTTTTATGTTCTGTGATTCAGGGTCTGTTGTCGGTTATTTGATTGATACTAGGCTCGGCTTCAATTTTGCCATTGAAGCCGCAAAAAAAAAGCCTTTGAGCAGAGCGCAACGTCTATTAGGAAACTGTTATCCAGTTAGGGATTGGTTAAGGTCGACGCAACCATGCCAGGTCTCTGCAAATGGGTCAGACGGAAGAATACGTATAAAGTGAAACAAATCAAATTGCATGAAAAAAATGGAAATTTATGATACTCTTGAATGTCATATGAACCTACATAGCCTATTTCCGTTTCTGTGCATTTATCTGTCCATGTTGACATTTCAACATGATCAACAACCTGACCCGCTTAACATCCATCGTTCCGTTTGCAGGTTCCGTCGGTGTTGGCGGGGTGGACTTTGTGCTGAACTGCATCATGAGGATTCAGACGGAGGCTAATAACTGGCAAGGCCTCCTGGGACGCTTGAACCTGATTGAAAGGCTCTTGTTGGAGTTCCCAGCTGATTTCTATCCACACATCATCTCCGGAGGAACGTCCTCCAAGCAGTCTCAAAACATTGTTGAGCGGTAAGTACTTTCAGGCCTAGTTTATATTCACAGGTAATACGTGACACCGTCCAAGCCTAACGAGTAAGAGGGGTCAAACGTACAGCAGGAATGACTTGTGTACTTCCTCTTGATCTCTATCCAGGTACCAGAAGCTGCTCCCTTTGCTCAGTTTTGCCCTAAAATCCATCGATAACTCACACGCAATGGTCGGGAAAATGTCCCGCCGTGTATTCCTGAGCGCGGCACGAATGGTGACCCACGTGCCACAAGTCTTCATCAAGCTCCTGGACATGCTCAGTGTCACCAGCTCCACCCACAACGCCCGCATGCGCTGCCGCCTTTTGGCGATGGCAGAGGAAATGGACATCTTGGATCAAATTAACATTGACCCTCAGAGCGTGGACAGAATGAGCCTGGGACAGGAGCAGGCCGGTGGCGCTCTCTTTAAACCCTCTGCACTACAGAACAAACTCGACGTCTCCATGACCGGACACACTCTCGTTGGCAAGGTGGGAGAATGTCACGAGGAGACCATCACGGAGAAACTAGCTGCCACGTCTCTCAGCGGATATCACAACAAGCTCTCCATCGCCACCATTGGTGGATTCCAAGCCGGGAACCAAAAGCCTTCAGCTCAGATGGGAAACAGTCTCCAAGACCACCGTCTGAACGGCCTTACCTCGAATCCCACGTGTCCTCTTTCTTTAAGTTCCACGTCTCAAGCCCCCTTGTCCTACTTTAGTCCCAGCAAGTTCCCCGCCGCGCTCCCTCCTTCCAGCCAGCTTTATAAACCAAAGTGCTCCCACGCGGGCTCCGCCTCTTCCGTGCACAAGGCCTGCCCGGCACCCCCTGTCTCGTGTAAAGACGAGACAGAGCTGGTTCTGCACTGCGCCGACCAGCACACCGACACCCTCGGGACGAGGAGCGTCAACAACACCGTCGTCATGAACGAGGATGTGTGTTTCATTCCGGTTCAGGAGGACCTCTGTCCCTCGGACACCGTGGTGGACCTCCACACGTCCTTGAAGGACGTCCTCGGTTTTGATCTGCCGATGTCGGGGGACGCGCTCCGCTCGGGGTCGACGGTCTTTGCTCCGGTGCAGCGAGACAAGCAGGACTCGAACACGTACGGTGACCACGTGTCCGAGAGTCAGAAGTGCAAGGCGAAGATCGAGGCGGAGGAAGAGGAGGCCTTGACCTTGGTGATGGAGATGTCGAAATCCCAAGACGCCCTGCCCATCATTCCTCAGCTTCAAGTTGAAAAGGACGGCGACATCATCATCATGCAGGTACTACATTTGAGTGGACTTCTTTGCCCAGATCAATACCTCACATGGCCATATTATGTGAGGCTCACGAGTCTTTTTAAATGAAAGAAGTGAGTAGAATTAAGGGTTATCTAGCGGTAAACACACGCAATTATATAAACCTATAAAGGAACCGCATCATATTGACTTGAAACATGGCTATACGGTGCTGTTGCAGAAGATGCCACGATTTTTGGAAGTACCTACTGGAACCTGACAATACAGGCCAGTACAAGCCACCGTAGTTGGCCACTATACGCATATACAAATATGAAATATTCTAACACTGTATGGCACATATCCTCTGTCTTTAGACCCCAGGGACTCTGACTGGCCATACCAAAGCAAAGCAACCCTACAAAGAGGGCAATGAGTGGATCAAGGGTCAGCAGATTGGCCTGGGGGCCTTCTCATCCTGCTACCAGGCCCAAGACGTCGACACTGGCACCCTCATGGCGGTTAAACAGGTGAGGTCCTTCCCTCCTCGAACATGTTCTGTTCCCTTTGAAGTTTGTTGAATGCTAAAAGAAAATCAAATTTTCTCTGCAATGGCGTTGACGTTTGTGACTTTGTAATGAGCCATGAATCCTCCCATATTAGTTCTTATTCACCCGGTGGACCGCTTCAATGTTTTGGGGGATAATAGAGCTGTTGTTTTCCTTCCCCTTTCCTAGGTGACCTACGTGCGGAACACGTCCTCTGAGCAGGAGGAGGTGGTGGGGATCTTGAGGGAGGAGATCAGAATGATGGGCCATCTGAACCACTCAAACATCATCCGTATGCTGGGCGCCACCTGTGAGAGGAACAACTACAACCTCTTCGTGGAGTGGATGGCCGGTAAGCTCGCCGCAAGACACGTCTTCTTTTATAATGAGATGAAATGGGTTTCACAGTATACTGCGAGGTATACTGCAATGTGTTTATGCAGAAAAAACAAGAAAATGGGTCTGAACGTGTTTTTTTTATTTTATTTTTTATATGACTTTATGTTGGTTGACATGAATGCTCTTTCCTCCAACATGTATATCATAGGTACCCCCTACTGCACCGACCCCAAAATGTAATTGTCATGGGAGAAATACTGTGCAAAAATACTGACCATAAAAAGATGTTATGCTTTAGAGAAATAAATGACACATTATGATCCTGTGGGAGGAGGTATTAGCTCATGAGTGGCTTCAGACTAAATGTAGGCAGCATCAAGAGAAAACGAGTGACTTGAGAATAGAAGGTAGCCTATATATTTGATTGTTTTATTCGGATCCATAGTATAATGTAACCCAGACTATGGGATGGCAACACCTTGCAGACAGAAGAATATATTTGCGCTAACATTCATGCATGCATTAATGCCATTTCCTGTCATTTTATATTGTTATAGCATTTTACGAGGCTATTTCTGTTGGAATGCTGCCTTGCCCTACTGGAATCACACCAAAACCTCTCTGCGCCCACGCACAATAATATTTGTAGGGAAACAAGGTTATAAATATGTGTATGTTTATAAAAGCGCAACTACTAAACGTATCAGAATGCCGTAAACTGAATGCAGTAAACTAGAACAAAGCAAAGACCCCATGCCCATTTTTAGAAGGTGTTTAGTTGGAGACAAAGCTGGCATAAGACCAAGATGAAAAGAAGGAACCGGTGTTGATTCTGTGCATGTGTGAACAGGGGGAAGCGTGTCTCACCTGCTGAACAAGTACGGAGCCTTCAAGGAGACTGTGGTCATCAACTACACAGAACAGCTGCTCCAAGGCCTTGCATACCTCCACGAAAACCAGATCATTCACCGCGACATCAAAGGTAAGGCAGATGGACCGAATCTAGCCCACTATAGTCAAAACCAATGGACCCAAGCACAGTCAGGCATACCAACCAAAATGTTGTAATGTTGTTCAGATCAAGGCTAAACCCATTGATGGATGGATGGATATCTACAGCTATATGTAGTCTATTTCCAGAGCCTAACGTGTTGCTCACGGTTTTTGACCAGGGGCCAACCTGCTCATCGACAGCACTGGGCAGAGGCTGCGGGTGGCCGATTTTGGAGCGGCTGCCCGCCTTGCATCCAAGGGGACAGGGGCGGGGGAGTTTCAAGGCCAGCTGCTGGGAACCATTGCCTTCATGGCTCCTGAGGTACCGTTTACCTGTGGTTTTGCAAACCAAACTCATCAGCAATGTTTAGTATCTGCACCTAGCTGCAACAATAGACCCATTCTAATGATTGATGTTCATTCTGTTAAGAGGTAATTGTTAAAAACATCAAACAGTAAGTCTTGATTGGTCATTCACTTCCTCAAAGAAAAACATATTTTTATTTTGTTTTAAAACGAAATCTGTACTGTTGGCATAAAGGTGTCCAACTGCTGTCGCACACAGCCCCTTTTGACGTCACAATATTACGTGACTGCGATCTGAAGGTTGTACTGTTTAACAATCTTTCTTTCGTGCCGTTGTGTCGTGTCGATGAGGTCTTGCTCACGCCCTGCGGTCGTCCGAGGCGCGTGCTTAATGCGTTTGGCTCCGAGTGCGACCGCGGGCCCTAACGTCGGTCTGGGTGTCTGTTCTGAAGGTGCTCCGGGGGCAGCAGTACGGCCGCAGCTGCGACGTGTGGAGCGCCGGCTGCGCCATCATCGAGATGTCCTGCGCCAAGCCCCCCTGGAACGCAGAGAAACACTCCAACCACCTGGCACTCATATTCAAGGTACCGTGGTGGCTAGACCCGCCTAGGCACTATGAGGATGCATTCAGTGGCTGATTCAACACCGTATTGGGATTTGAATGGTTGAGTTAATGCGTCGTAATGACGTGTTTTTCAGATCGCCAGTGCGACCACCGCCCCGTCGATCCCACCCCAGCTCTCCCCGGGGTTGAGAGACGTCACTCTGCGCTGTCTGGAACTGAAGCCCTCTGACAGACCGGGCTCCAGGGAACTGCTCAAACATCCCATATTCCGGAGAAACTGGTAGCACCCTTCTAACACATTTCAACTGGACATTTACACGGCACATCGTTATCGCTCTAGGTTAGATTTGTTCAACGGGCCTTTGGTCAACACAAGTTTTAAGGTGCAACTAAAAAAAAAAAGTCTATTTTTGGAGGTTTCAAATAAGATGTTATTGAAACATTGTGCCTACTGTTAGGTGTGCAGTTTTGGTAAACTGTAGGTGGTTGTTACAATAATTGGAGTACAAATTTGTCTATTTTCATAAATATTTTATATAAATCCTAGTTTTATTTTTGGTAGATACTGGAGAATGCGCAAGATTGTAATTAAATGCATTATCAAGTCTAGAAACCATAGTTTGCGCTTCATAGATGAATTGAGGCATCCTTATGGGGTAGCTTTATGATTACACAAACACACACACATATTTCCTTCTGTGTGTAAATCAGTTATTTGTCAATGAATGAATTGTATGCAATCATTTATACTTTAAATGCATTCAATATGCAAATAGACAGAACTGAAACCACTTCACATATTAAGTTGTCAAACGAGAGACAAAGTTTTTTTTTTTTTTTTCAATGTTGAGCCATCTGTCTTTAACTGGTACTGTTTGGCCAGAGTTTTAAGCTTTTTTTTTTTCCTCAAACTTTTCCGTTATTGTTTGCCTTGCTACCGTGGTAACATTGTAGTAACCAAGAAGAACTGTTAAGGAAACCATATATGTGGCAAACATTAGGATGCTGCCCACAGGTGACTGTTGGGCACGTTGAAGCCAAATGTATACATATGTATTCTTATAAATGTACTCTTAGTGTTTGAGGTAGAGAACTCTGTTTCAAGCAGACTTATCTGGCTGTGCCTGTATACTCTATAATCCTTAAGTTCCTCATAAATCTATTGTATTGGTGCTTTATGCTGATAAAATGTGATGCTTCATTCTAATATGTTTTATTAAGAGTCTATTTTTCATTTAGTATTATTTGCAAGAGGCGTATAAAAAAAATTATACAATATTTTAATCGGGGAAAAGGATTTTCTTAACTTATTTCTAGTTCTTGATGCTGTCAATCATTACAGCATCCACGAAACACTACTGAGACATGAGTGATAGCAAAGATACAAATCTATATATTTTTTTTCCTACAAATTATAAAATATCTTTAATTTTCTTCCATACACTTATGTGGCGTAATGTGTGATTGTTTTTTGTGTAAATATTTTGGATGTGTTGGATACCTAGCATAACTTCTAACGGTAAGATTCCTACCGGGGATACTCACTGAGGTTGGATTAAAGTTAATATCGTACCTTTTGAATTGAGAGAATCACGGGTATGTAGAACATATGGATAATAAATATAATTTTGACTGGACGATCCTCTTGAATTGGATTTAAGAGTATTCCATACTTGTATGAACTATAACATTTTTTAATTAGGATTTGGAATATGTGGATGTCATGGTTTTACTTGCATTCCACTCTTATTACAATCAGACTTTCAATATATAGTATGTGTCTCCATTTATTTGCGTGATGCCTTTCTATTTTTTATTTGAAGTTTGCAAACTTTAAAAAAACATTTCAAATAAAACACAAGATGGCGCCTAGCACAGGTTATGCAACTTGTATTTCTGCACAAATCTATGCGAGAAGATTTTACTTGTCATAGTTTGTGTGGAAAATGAACCCACAAATATCTTTAGTTTGTTAGAGATGAACTGGAAAAGAAATGTCAAGTATTATTTACATTTTTTTGATCATTACTCGTATGTAAAACCTCAACGTGTTTTCTAAAACTCCTTTCTCCGTTGCTTTCAGTCAAATTGCTTGTCCATGGTTGTTTTTATTATTAATATTCTATTCCTAAATGTGATGCATTTCTGGGTCATTTTTGACCCGAGCTAGATTGTATTGAGAAAAAAAATCATTCAACTACTGGACTACCATTGTGTGGTATTTTTTTATATTAAACATATTGTTGTTTTTTTTAATTGGTTTTGACTACCTCAGGTTTCATATAAAGTCTACCAAAGTTCTTTGTCACTTCAATTGCTTTCATGTATGTTCAAACATGTGTGTGGGGTATTTTGTTTAAAATATTTACCATTTATTAATACACTAACAACTGTATTTTTGTCGTTGTTTGGACACGTTATATCTTTGATGGGAGACACCAAATGAATGGGACCCTGTATAGACAACTTAATTTTTTTGTTTAATATGAATGTTTTTAAAGTGCCCATAACAGTTTCATGAAGGGGGAAGTACGTACTGAAAAGCAAGTCCGTCACAACAAAATATGTCTTATGCCACTGAAATTTCTTTCATCTCATCTTTTGAGAATGAGTTCTATGAATTGGCATCGCCACTGGCCAGTGAGTTTGCCAGTGCAAAAATAACCTATAACATTAGATAAGGCAGAGAGGCATTAAAATGTTGCAAAAAAGTAATCGTTATTACTATTTCCATTTTATAGCTATTCCTTTTATTGTAGGACATTTGTCTAGTCCATAATTTTTCTGGTGCAGGTAAAGCTGGCAAAGGCAATTTCCTGTGATTTTGATCTCATGTGATGTGATGTAATGACAAATACATATTTATAATTGTGTTAATTAGTTTAATATGGTTTTAGTTACACCATCGTTTCCTTAACAAATATACACATGGTTTACCCCACTTTAGGGAAGATACCACTGTAATAGAACCAAACACTTTTACTGTTCTGTCTTCAGTTACTATGTTATGGTTTTAGTCCAAAAAATGTGTATTGCCATGTATTCAATAAATATTTTATAGAACCATTCCCCCATTGGCTTTGTGTTTTTTGCTTATGCTTGATCAATCCAAACATTATCGAAGACCTAATTTGTTAGGAATTACAATGGTCACACTTGCAACAGATTTACAGTAATTATAAATAAGAATGAGGCTGACAAGTTGGCTGTCGGTTTCTTGGTGCTAGTAAATGACAACGGGGCGTCCATTGTAGGTGCATCTGGGGGTAGATCATTCCCCACTCCAATTGCCCCTGGCATCATTCGAATGTTGCCTTATATACACGATTATGAAATGTACTGGAAGGAAGCCAGTAAAAATTATGAACAATTGCACTAGCTTGGTGCATCAATTTACATTCACAACCCGCTTCTTAGAGGTGTACACATTGTTCCAGAATTTCCCATCCCTAAAAAACTGGACAGATTTAGGCGAATACTAAACTTACCGGTCTGAATTGGTGATAGGACGCGGTGAAGTCCAATAGGGACTATATGTGACCCAGAGCAACAAGTTGAATTACGGCCACGATGAGCACTTAAGTAAACGCCTACTTCCTCCTTCAACAACAAAACCCTACTCCCTGGGACATGCGTAGTAGTAGAGGCTTATTAAAAATCTGTTTATGCTTTTCCTTGGCCTCACTATAAATTCGGACATGTTTGACTCCTCCACTCGGACAAAGACTTGCCAGCCATTTACCCCGTGTTTCGTCAACGTTTTTTTATTTCTAGCTTTTGGCATTTCTCCCCTTTTTGCGGAACAATTTTAGGAACGCCTAAAAAAAGTTTGCGCTAGCATTAACAGAGGCGCACAGTGTATAGTGAACACTCTGCCCTCCATGTCACCCCAATACTACATAGAACGGAACGTGGAAGAACCTGGCAGGGAGGCCCGCAGGAAAGGAGGTTTGGAACGTAGCCCCGTGTGACGCGATATGACGACCCGAGGGGCGTGACATACCGGAAAACAACATGCTGTTTGGCAATGTTTCAAGACGGTATTTCCTGTGATTTTATTCAATAGTAACGGATTTCAAGCAATCCGATAAGATATTCAATACCATACCTATGTTTTACCAACTCAGGGTTGCTAATAAGATGTGGTACCAAGGCTAAGGTCGGAGAGGCAGAGTTCTAGTTCGGGCCGTCCTTGCTCCAACTACCAGGCTAGGTAAGATACGACGTTCATGACGTTTCAAGTTTTCTGTATTCAATATTCTAAAGCCTCTAACGTTAGAACTTGTTGTGTTTTATTTGTTATTGCAATGCTATTAACGTATTGCTCTTAAGAAGAGATGTGGGTTTTTTTTTACGTGGAGGTGAATGCCGTGTTTAGCAAGCCCACATTTTATTATTCGCGTTCGCCTTATTATTAGGACAGCTTCATGTGACCAATGTGGACTTGGAAACGGGTTGAAAAGTTGTTGTTTTTTTGCTCAATAACAATACAATACAAACAACTGTACCACACTTGGCACACACAGCATTATCGGTGAACCTGAAAACAGGCTTACTGACTCAGTGCAGTCAACGTGACATCCCCTCCACGTTGAAACGGCTTGGTCCAGTCGCAGTTATCGATTCCTATTTTCCCATTATTAATCTAATGATGTGATTCAGATCTCTCTTAGACATGGCTATGGTTCTCTACATTGGTTTGCTCCATCGTCTTCTGTTGGCATGCCTGGTCTCGTCCGGCCTTGCCTTCAGTGCCGGTAAGTCCATCTTACTGTTTTAGTACTGTAGTAGGCTATGACAGCCCTGTTATGTTTAGCCTCACCATGATAAGGTGATAAAACAAAAACAGGGTTTACCCCAGTTAAAAGAAGATTCCACTGTTATAAAACATAAAACACTTTGACTCTTATGCCTTCAGTTGCTATGTTATTGTTTTAGTCTCACCATGTTGGTTATCCTGATAGATCGTAAACTATTGCATGATGCTGCTGTTCCTTCTTCCTTTCCCGTTCTGTCTTATATAACTGAACTTTCCAAATCCTTTATAACCCACTTATAAAATAGTATGATCTATATGTTTCAGTTGCTTATTTATGTTTTCATCAATTTATGAAAACACAAATTATTCTAACGAGAAACTGTTTCTCGCTAGTACTATCTGTACTATCTGTTAACTATCAAATAGGAGATTGCATGGAAGTACGTTTCACGAGTTGTAAACAACCAAGTGCAGAAATCCGTGGATGATATTTTCTCTTGTGGTACATGGTAGATTTGCCCTACTGTTTTTGGAAAAGGGGTACAGTGTTGGCAACTAACATTGCGTAAGATGGTTGGTACTTCCCCCACTATGCTACCACACATGAAACGAGATTGGAATGCAAATGAGTTCCCAGGAAGGAAAACGGACACCTACTGATATTGTTATTGTATCAAAATGGGCAACAACCTGGCACCAACATCACAGGCCTTTTGTGTGATTTATATCGCGGAAGAGATTATTCAGACCGCACATTATGGGAATTTATTCCATTCCAATTTTGAACAGCTCTTTGGTGTCTGTCCGCAAAAGTTATTTAAAGGCAATATAAGGCCTTCTCATGAAGTGAAGTCCCAGTCAGGATAAGGGAGGGTAGAGGAAGAAATTAACAGCAACACACGCCCATTCTCAAATCAAATATGAAAACATGGAATGTCTAAATTATTTATTGAATCAATTGGTTACAAAAGGGTGCATGTTAATTGCCGTTCAGTTTTGTTCACTTCGAACCTCAGTTCCAGAAATAAGTAACTACAGTTTGCAAAGTACAAATGAAAACAGAAAGCAGTGCTTTGTAAGGTATACCTTACCGATGTTTGAAGGTAAACATCCAACAAAAAATAAAAATAAATACCTTATCAACTAGATTTTTCTAATATGTACACTAATTCCGAATTTGAATCCTGCAACATCTTCCAAAAATTGAAACAGCTGTAACACCTGGAACACTATCAACAGATTTGCAGCGTTTCTTTTTTTACCTGATTAATTTGTTATAATGCAATAATAACCTAGATGCTGATAATTTAAACGATTTACAATGCCAACTTGAATCAGGTTGTTACATCCTTGTGTTTCAACATGTCATTAATTTGCTTTTCATTCTTTGTCCTCAGAATACACGTTTGATGTTAACATTTTACCGCACTCTCCAGCGGTGGAAATAGGGAAGAATTTTACTGCAACATGTAGTCTGGCCAATACAAGTGAAGCAACTGCAGATGACCTCATATGGTACTCTACTTCGAAGATTATTCCTCGGGAACAGTACAACAAAATCAACACGAGTGCTGTCAATGTCACTATCACAATCACTAGTGAAACACCATCTCGGTTATTTTGTCGAGTAAACAAATCTAAGGATACCAAGGATACTTATGGCATTGAACTTCATAAAGGATGTAAGTTCCTGTGTGTGTGTGTATGTGCGCGTGCGTGCGTGTGTGTGTGTTTGTATACAAAAATCTATTAGACAGGTGCCTTTATTTGCTTTTTAGTGATTTTTCTTAATTACTTATTTAATCCAGTGCCAGTTAATAACGGTCTTTGTTTTTTTGCTTTTCCAGATCCCCCTGAAAGGCCAGAAAATCTCTCCTGTGTGGCTCTCCAGGTGGACAAAAGAATATCGAATAACGTTACCTGTTCTTGGGATACTCGAAAACGTGGTACTCTGATAGAAACAAAAACCTCACTGTTCTTTAGTTCAGGGTAAGTGCCATTGGTAGCTGTTGTAGGATGCAATTCGTAATTTTCCCTTTGAAGTGCCAGTGACCAAAAAACCTTTTTATTTTTTTACGTTTTGTTTATCACTGTTAGGGAAATCAATACCCAATTTAGAGAAAAGGTTGCTTGTGGATCTGTGCAACACTTCATTTATTACCCGCGTCCGGTGCTAAGGCTTCCTGGACATATACAGTGTTAGGCTACGGTGTGTGGCGGATTTCCTATGCAACATTGCATTTTGTAAGGTTCTGAACAGTTACACAACGACGGTACTAAAAAAGTATCATAAAGTTGGTGTGGGTCGTAACCATGGGGATAACACGGCCCCTTCTTTCTAGAACTCTCAGTCCAAAAAACATGTTTGAATTCCATCTGTAACAGTGGGCTCACTCTTTAAATCAAGCAATGTTTTGATGCATTCGGGATTTGTTAAGACAGCAGATTTGACTCATTGTTCAAACACATCTTGCCTCATCATAACGTTTTTTAAATTAAAATTCCAATATAAAAAAAAAAATTACATTTTAAATATGTAGGCATGTATTTTCTAGATAGATAATGTAAGATAAATGTTCAAACTAGATTTTTTTTTTTATTAATGTAACCGACTTTTTGGTTATTAAGTGAGCATAAATCCTAAGCATTAATTTGAATGTTAACTTTAACTTCAATTTGTTGTCCATCATCTTGAAATCCAAAACCACATCTGTCTCTCTGTAGTAGTAGTATCTCATAATCATCATTACTTCTCTGCAGTGATGAAGAGAAAGAGAAAGAAATCAAAGATGCCGATAAACACCGCGGGACAGTAACGCTGTCTATTTTCCCACATCATATGAATGCAAAAGTTTGGGTGGTATCCGAGAATAAACTCGGAAAAGTGAAGTCCGACGTCCTTGAAACGGAGGCTGACCGGTTTGGTAAGTGGCATTACATTTATATTAAAATAGCTAATGGTTATTGTTAAGTCGCTCAATTCATAATGGCTGAATGCTCTTCTACAGCCAAAACGAATCCACCCTTCAACGTGGTAGCCATCAGTGAGAAGCAATTTCCTGAATCCCTTCTAATAAACTGGTCACAGCCTATTAAGAATGTCTATGTGAAACTGATTTATCAAATCAGATACTGTAAACATGGCTCTCAAACGTGGAGCGAGGTAAGTTTGGCTGTTCTTTCGTTCATTACGTACTTGATTGTATTTTATTACTGGAATTTCTTGAAGTTCATCCTCATAACAAGGAATTTTAACAACGTTTAAAATGGGTTAAATATTCCTAATTTAAGAGTTATTGTGATCTCTTTCAGATACCACTTGAAGACACTGCGAGGGAAATCCAGTCTTTTAGACTACAATACCTCCGACCATACACACTCTATATCACTCAAGTGCGATGCAAAATGTATCGAGAGGGCTTTGGTTATTGGAGTGATTGGAGCCGTAATGCTACTAAAATGACACCAGAAGACAGTAAGTGTAAATTCAGAGTTAAACAGTCAGTCAACCAATCCAACTGGATGAAGCTGAAGCACGACGGAACAAATTGTATATTCTAAACCGCGATAGCCTGGTGCTACCAGACTTTCGTGCTTAATTTGCTGAGTCTGGAATTGAGTAACGTTAACGCACTTGAAGGGGTGTCTGTTGAAGTTTAAAACGATTGTATCTGCCAAGTGCCACTCTACATCTGCCATAACCAATAGCTAACGTTTGGCCGGGAATCACGTTGCGCGCAGGCTGTAAACAAACCAAACACCGTGCGTGAAGATGTCTGTCAACGAGAGCTGACTTTAGCGTCATAGACCTCTGAAGAATAAGTCCCGCCTCCGAGGCTCTTGGTTCCATGTTTAAATGTGTATGGAAAATAACATGGGGGTTTTGAATGATCGTACGGATTGGATTGTAGGGGCCCTTAAAATAGTTAACTTTTATTAATGCTAACCGGGAGCTAGTTCTGATCTACGCAGACTTCATACGTCATACTTGTCAGGGAGGCGGGAGTTGCTCGCAACCATTCACAACCTAACGTGATTGTCATTTCACGCGTGAATGGACGAGCAGCGTTGGTGCCACCTCCTCACCCAAGTGGAATCTATATGGAAAAAGTGTGTAGTTCAAAACCTGAGCAGCTTTTACTTCTTCGCCACCTGCAGAGTTTGTCACGTACGATCATTCAAAACCCCAATGTTATTTTACATAGACATTTAAACATGGAACCAGCCTCAGAGGCGGGACTTTCTTCAGAGGCCTTGTTCTCAGCCACTCCCTCTGTTCGCTGATTGGACGCACAAAATGGACGGAGAAACACAAAACGGACGGAGAAAACCCATACGCAGAACTGCAATGGGCGAAAACTATCCGGTTTCGTTTTAGGACGTTCAGGAATATCTCACCGGGTCTCCTGTGACCCGGCCTGGAGGAAGCCCGGGGCCCCCGTCTGGAGCCAGGCCCAGACGGAGGGCTCGATGGCGAGCGCCTGGTGGCCGGGTTTGCCACGGAGCCCGGTCGGGCACAGCCCGAACAAACTACGTGGCACCCCCCCCCTCTCTTCATCCCATGGGCTCACCACCTGTGGGAAGACCCGTTGGGGTCGGGTGCGCTGTGGGGAAAGGAACCAGAGCTTGTGAGGGAGGTGGAGCGCTATCAGTTAGATCTGGTGGGGCTTACCTCAACGCACAGTCTCAGCTCTGGTACCGTACTCCTGGATAAGGGTTGGACTCTATTCTTCTCCGGAGTTGCCGAGGGCGTGAGGCGCCGGGCGGGTGTGGGGATACTCATAAATCCCCGGCTGAGCGCCGCGGTGTTGGAGTTTACCCCGGTAGACGAGAGGGTCGCCTCCCTGCGCCTAAGGGTTGTAGGGGGGGAAAACTCTGACTGTTGTTTGTGCGTATGCACCAAACAGCAGTTCAGAGTACTCGGCCTTCTTGGAGACCCTGAATGGAGTCCTGTATGGGGCTCCAGTAGGGGACTCCGTAGTTCTGCTGGGAGACTTCAACGCCCACGTGGGCAACGATGGAGACACCTGGAGAGGCGTGGTGGGGAGGAACTAAACCCGAGCGGTCGTTTGTTATTGGACTTCTGTGCTAGTCATGGATTATCCATAACGAACACCATGTTCGAACATAAGGGTGCCCATAAGTGTACCTGGTACCAGAGTACCCTAGGCCGAAGATCGATGATCGATTTCGTGATCGTGTCATCTGATCTGAGGCCGCATGTTTTGGACACTCGGGTTAAGAGAGGGGCGGAACTGTCAACCGACCACCATCTGGTTGTGAGTTGGATCAGGGAATGGGGGAAATTTCCGGATAGACCTGGTAAGCCCAAACGAGTAGTGCGGGTGAATTGGGAACGTCTGGAGGAGGCCCCCGTCCTAGGTATCTTCAACTCACACCTCCGGCTGAGTTTTTCTGGCATTCCTGTGGAGGTTGGGGGCATTGAGCCGGAGTGGGCGGTGTTCAAAGCCTCCATTGCTGAAGCTGCGGTGGCTAGCTGTGGCCTCAGGGTCTTAGGCTCCTCAAGGGGCGGTAACCCTCGGACACCGTGGTAGACACCGGTGGTCAGGGAAGCCGTCCGATTGAAGAAGGAGGCCTTCCGGGATATGATATCCTGGAGGACTCCTGACTCGGTTGCAGGGTACCGACATGCTCGAAGGGCTGCAGCTGCTGCCGTGTCGGAGGCTAAGCAGCGGGTGTGGGAGAAGTTTGGAGAGGCCATGAAGAAGGACTTTCGGTCGGCACCAAAGTGTTTCTTGAAGACTATCCGGCACCTCAGGAGGGGGAAACGGGGAACCATCCAAGCTGTGTACAGTAAGGATGGGACTCTGTTGACCTCAACTGAGGAGGTCGTCGGACGTTGGAAGGAACACTTTGAGGAACTCCTGAATCCGAATAGCACGCCCTCTATGTTGGAGGCAGAGCTCAAGGTTGATGGTGTTTCGTCGTCAATTTCCCTGGTGGAGGTCACTGAGGTAGTCAAACATCTCCGCAGTGGCAAAGCCCCAGGGATTGATGAGATCCAGCCAGAAATGCTAAAGGCTCTGGGTGTTGAGGGGCTGTCATGGTTGACACGACTATTCAACATCGCGTGGGAAACGGGTACAGTGCCAAAGGAGTGGCAAACCGGGGTGGTGGTTCCCCTGTTCAAAAAGGGGGACCAGAGAGTGTGTGCCAATTACCGGGGTATCACACTTCTCAGCCTCCCTGGTAATGTCTACTCCAAGGTGCTGGAAAGGAGGGTTCGGCCGATCGTCGAACCTCAGATTGAAGAGGAACAATGCGGTTTTCGCCCCGGACGTGGAACTACGGACCAGCTCTTCACTCTCGCAAGGATCCTGGAGGGGGCCTGGGAGTATGCCCATCCGGTCTACATGTGTTTTGTGGATCTGGAGAAGGCATATGACCGGGTCCCCCGGGAGAAACTGTGGGAGGTGCTGCGGGAGTATGGGGTAAGGGGGTTTATCCTCAGGGCCATCCAATCTCTGTACTCCCAAAGCGAGAGCTGTGTTCGCGTCCTCGGCAGCCAGTCAGTTTCGTTCTCAGTGGGTGCTGGTCTCCGCCAGGGCTGCGCCTTGTCACCAATCCTGTTTGTGATATACATGGACAGGATATCGAGGCGTGGTGGGGAGGTGTTGCAGTGCGGTGGTCTGAGGATCTCGTCACTGCTTTTTGCAGATGATGTGGTCCTCATTGGATCATCGGCCTGTGACCTTCAGCACTCACTGGATCGGCTGGCGGCCGAGTGTGAAGCGGCTGGGATGAGGATCAGCACCGCTAAATCTGAGGCCATGACTCTTAGCAGGAAACCGGTGGATTGCTTACTCCGGGTAGGAAATGAGTCCTTAGCCCAAGTGAAGGAGTTCAAGTACCTCGGGGTCTTGTTCGCGAGTGAGGAGTAGCGGGGGCGGTATTGCGTTCGCTTTACCGCACCGTTGTTACGAAAAGAGAGCTGAGCCGCAAGGTAAAGCTCTCGATCTACCGGTCGATCTTCGTTCCTATCCTCACCTATGGTCATGAGGGTTGGGTGATGACCGAAAGGACGAGATCGCGGGTACAAGCGGCCGAGATGAGTTTTCTCAGAAGGGTGGCTGGCGTCTCCCTTAGGGATAGGGTGAGAAGCTCAGGCATCCGTGAGGAACTCGGATTAGAGCCGCTGCTCCTTTACTTAGAAAGGAGTCAGCTGAGGTGGTTCGGGCATCTGGTAAGGATGCCCACTGGGTGCCTTCCTTGGGAGGTGTTTCAGGCACGTCCAGTGGGGAGGAGACCTCGGGGAAGACCCAGGACTAGGTGGAGAGATTATATCTCAACACTGGCCTGGGAACGCCTCGGGATCCCCCCGTCAGAGCTGGTCAATGTGGCCCGGGAAAGGGAAGTCTGGGGCCTCCTGCTTGAGCTGCTCCCCCTGCGACCCGACCCCGGATAAGCGGATGAAGATGAGATGAGAGATGAGATGATGAGGAATATCTCCGTAAAGGCGGATTCATTGCGAAACCGCATCGAGCTATAGAAACGCTGTAGTAAATATTCAAGGCGCTGGTTCTCCACAGAGAAAGTCGAGTGCATCAAGCCTGCGCGCATACAGCCTGCGTGGTGTATACAAACATTCAGTCACGAGGAGATTCAACAGTTCGTAATTAAATGTATCAAGGGGCTGTATTTAAAGCTACAAAAAGAATACAAATAAAATTCATTGAAGAAAATCGACCCAACTCTGACATCGCCCAGCTGGTGGGGGGCAATGACGTCATCGTTTGCGTTTCAGGCGTCCACGTGAATCCGAACCGCATAGGTCCGGATATATTTGAAACCACCCTGCGACATGGTTTCAGAAATGTGCGGTTTCGGGCACCGGATCCGCCAGCTCCGTCTGGACGGTCGGCCGAAACGCACAAGAATTATGCGGTTTCACCAAAAAATTGGCTCCGTATGGACGGGGCCCCAGACAGTACTGAAGGGAAATTAAAATTGAGCGGAAGTACTTAGGCAGGCGGAGCCAGGCTAAAACCGCGAAGCAGAAGGAGGGCGAATTCTGCCCCATGATTCTGCCTCATGTTTGTGGAGCAACATAAATACCTAAAACAATATTGTTCCTAACAGTTTACTCACTCACACAAGCCAAATACAATGGCTACATTTCTTTTAGACATTAATTCCAAAACATATTTTTGCGTTATGAGGCTGAACAGCTAGTCATGTGCATTCAAGGAGAGTTCTACAACAATGTTGCAGGGACAGTCTCAGAACTACACCTCAACATTATGACCTAATTTATAAAATGTCTAATTGATCAAATGACCTCATTGATAAAATTAGTTCATTGTAGAAGCCATGATATTAGTAACATGTGCATTACGTACCAATAGGTTGAAGTTGTGGATATTTTCCAACATACATTATTTTCTTTTTTTAAATCTTTGTAAAGTCTTACTGTGCTCTTTTCTTAAATTTTAGAGCCAAAGAGTAAACCGGACTTATGGCGGACTATCAACAATACAGAAGGCAGAAATAGGAAGACGATGCATATACTTTGTAAGGTAAATATTCACAGTGAAATCAACCATGGCATACCATAAGAAAATCCTTCTTGACAATCAGCCTAATGATTGTCTAATGATGAATTATTTGAGAAAGAAATGACCCCTTGAAAGCTGCCAGATTTGATCAGAATTACAATTTATACATTGAGATTTTGTTCTGTGTAATAGTTCATTTTCTTGATATCATATTGTAACACCGATCCTCCAAATGAACTATTTGAAACTTGAACAACTACTCAACCTACTCCTTCACCATAAAATAAACCTTGCCTTCAACAGAAGTCCTCTGATGGCTCAAAGATGCATGGGGGTGCTCAGAGTTATTCATACGTCCTCAAAGTCCTGATAGACTCACCACCTTACCAGAGTGGATCAGAACTTGTAGTGGGATCGGGACTTGTAGCGCTAACCATCCAATCCTCTTGGAGTTATATGGCAGGAGTTGGTTGCTTAGTTTGTAGATACTGTAACCGTATTGCCACCCATGGCATGATTAAGATCCTTTTTTTTTCAGGGAAATAATTTTTTCGGGCTACAATTCAAAGCGTTCCCTTACCTTGTCATCGATTTCGTCATAGTTCCCAAATGATCACTATTAACATTGCTCTTCCGTGTTAGGATCCTGAACTGTCCAATGGACGGATCAGAATCTTTAAGGTCAAGATGCAGTCTCTTCCCTGGACGGAGGTGGTGGTGAACCGTACGGGATCTCAGGATCTCGCTGTAGACCTCAGACAGATTCAGGACCCAAGAGGCATCATCTTTGTCGAAGTCATCGCCTGCAATTCTGTGGGACAATCTCCTAAGGCGTCGCTAAAAATCCCCCGAAATCAGCACCGTAAGAAATCAGCACATTCAGGTTAAGACACAATCGGAATGAAATTTTTTAAAAACTGTTCAAGCCTCTTTTTTTTTTCTGTTTGAGTCTGTATTTGATCCGTATCTTTTCAATTCTGGATATTCTTTTTAGATTTCCTCCCCCACCCGTTTCAAATGTCTAATGTGGATATCCAGTTGGTTTTTGCAGTTGTGTGCTATTTGCTAGTTGATCTATAATCCCATCCTGTGGACGTGTGTTCTATCTGTTCTGCATGATGCAGAGTTTCCACCGGTAAACAAACTCATGTGGAAAAGCGACAAAGGCCAGCTATTGATCGAATGGCAGACACCCAACGTCTCTGCCGGTGGTTCCCCACCCAAGCATAATCTGACAGAGTATGTGGTTCAGTGGGTGTCTGGGAAGGATGGAAAGATGGACTGGCAGAGAGAGAATCGGAGCACATTAAAAACGTTCATCAGAGGTAATGATTCCAACGTGGCCATTCTGAAAATGTGTGAATAAGCGTAAAGATTCGGTCTGTATTCATCATTCGCTTTATGACTTTTGGTTTTCTCATTAGGAGACCTGGAGAATTTTATATACTACAACATATCGGTTTACCCGATATACTCTGATTGGATTGGACAGCCGGTAACCATACCAGCCTATTTAGAACAAGGAGGTAAGAATGTAAAGCTTTGATAATGGCCTGTGTAACTTATCTTATTGTCTTTTGGAAAATAGTTGTTTTTGTTACCATGCTTCTCAGGCCCAGTCCATATCACCAAAAGTGTGTGTGTGTGTGTGTGTGTGTGTGTGTGTGTGTGTGTGTGTGTGTGTGTGTGTGTGTGTGTGTGTGTGTGTGTGTGTGTGTGTGTGTGTGTGTGTGTGTGTGTGTGTGTGTGTCTTAAGTGTTTGTAGTGTTTTGTAATGTATACTATAATGTCCTTCTGGCTATGTTTCACTGGACATTTTGGCTGTTCTCTCAATGTCTTCTTGCAGCCCCGTCACATCCTCCCAGCATTAAAGTGGAATACCTTGGGAGCAACAATGCTAAGCTTGTGTGGACGGACATTCCTCAGGAAAAGCAAACAGGCTTCATCGTGAACTACACCTTGTATTACTTCACCTTGAACGAAAGAGACGTGCAAGGTAAGAACCTGACCCAGATAAACAGTAGCCGGAAGATGTACATGTATATTTACATTGAGGACATTTAGCAGACGCTTTGATCATAGCGTATTACAGCGGTTCATGCACACATTCACACGCCGATGATGGATCAAGGCGACATCCAGCTCGTCGGGATCAGTTAGGTTTAGGTGTCTTGCTCAAGGACACTCAGCCAGGAGCAAGGGATTGAACTAGCAACCTTCCGGCTACTAGTCAGTCAACCTGCTCTACCTCCTGAGCTAAGCCAACCCGGCCATGTACATAATTATAATCATAAAATATAATAAATAATTATTCGATAATTTATATACCGTATATATATATATTATAATAAAATATTTATAAAGGCGGAACTTGAAAAGCAAGCCTGAATCTATCATACCACGGCCCTGAAGGCCCTTTCTGTTGTTCCTAGCCGTAAGAGCTGAACAAGAACAAGGGGGGAATGTGTCTCATCCTTCAGACTTCAGCATCCCCTTTGCTTCATGGGAGACGCTACTGCAGTAGCCTCTTATATAGATGTAATACTAATGGACTGAATCTATACAGCGCAGCTATAGACTTCTGCCTTTTATTTCCCCCCCGGGTTTATTGGCCAGAAGCTTGTACCCGCATAACCGAGAAAGCATCTCGCTTGTGTTTTCCCCAGGTCGTGTTTTAACTGGTGAAGCCAGACCTTTGGGCTACAAATAGATGCTTGTATCGGCCAGGGCTGCGGTGATATCTGTATTTTATCTATCGTACATTTTGGGGCCGAGATATTTCGTAGTTATATATTATATCTATAGTTATTTTTTGTGCTTCCTTTGGGATATTTAGCAGTAGGTATTTGTATTATGTTGGGAAATTTTTGTTAACTAATACATGTGGAGGCTATGGTATGGTGCCAAATTCTGACTTCCTGTCTCTGAAAGGTGCTATGTAAACAAGCTTTGTTCTGACTGAAGGACTGAAAGAACAACATGTCTTTGTAGCCATGATGTCGCGTCAAGCCCTGAAACACTAAGGTTGAATATTGGACACTCTAAATTTGAACGTGAACTGTGCTTCTTACTTTGCAGCCATAACACTGCCAGCAAATACCTACTCGTATCATCTGAAGACCTTGTCAAGTAACACCACGTACTTGACCAAGGTTAAGTCCTCCACAATAAAAGGATCGGCGACCAGCCCAGAACATATGTTCATAACTGCCAAATACGGTAAATATTGTCTTTACTATAGTTCGTAATCGTCTTTTTATCTATATAGTGTATTTTGAAATTGACCCAGGGTTTGAAATGTTTGTCATTTCCGAAGTTAGAATGCAATGGGGTTTGTTCACTTAATGGTGCAGCCTTGGGTGTCTTGTAGGGCTGTTGGAAATCAGTGCACAAACTCGTTACCCTATAGTCACACCCACTTGATACCCATAATGCACTGTAAATACGGTGAACAACTCTATCGACTATTTCTTTACTCTCTCCTGTGTTGGATAGCGGTTTTATTATTTAATGATGAAATATTCAATCATGAAAAAACACTAGGTAAATATTTACAGCAGTGACCATCCATTTTGTATATTTATATATTTTGGTGATATTTAACATGATTCCCGGCATGTGATTAGTGTTAAAATCTCCTCTATTCCCTGCCTTACTTGTTCCTTAAATAGTTGACCAAATAGTATATTCGTCTGGTCTCCTTTCTGAAACGATTGTGATTTTTGTTTCAGCACCGGGAGAGGTGAAGGGCATAGTGGTCGGAGCTTGCCTCGGATTCCTGTTTTTGCTTCTAGGAATAACAATTCTTTGTTTTTATAAGTGGCAGTCGTAAGTGTTAATTTTCCTTGATTTCTCCTCGACCCAATGCTGTAAATGAAAAGGGAATATAAACAAAGAAGGTCCCTAAAAAATTGCTTCTTGCCAATTTTGCATAGTTGGCTTAAAATACTTCCACTTCCCACACATCAAATACGTGCGAGAAGAGGAATTTTGTTTGAATTGAACTTTCCTAAGTGCTAAGAGAAAAACATTGTGCAAACAAATAGCTACAACAATTTGGGCAAACTCAATGACATATCACGCCATTGAAACACGATTTATCGCGCCCCAATCATTGCAGCTATTTGCTCAACAAATGTTTAGAACTCATTGCTTCTTTGTTATGATTACGGTCCGGCCAGATACCCGTCCCCTGATCGTAGCTAACTTCCAAGGAATAGGATTAAGGGGAACTTGAGTCATGCGTGCTGCAATGCTCCCAGCCCTGCCTTTCATTCGTGCCGAGTTTTGTCTATCGAAAATGGGCGAGGCCAGCAGCAGGGCCAGTGTCCAAAAGGAGACCTGAGCGAGCAGCTGCAGCAGACGTTGCACTATGCCGTCCCTGCAGTGTTTCATCATCGCTCATCTGAGAATGTTGAGATATTGCATCAGACTGACTTGAAGGAATTGTCTTTACATGTATCTAAAATCTAAAATGTATACATGTATCTCACTGATTTTTTTTTCAACCGTGATATAAAAATTGTGTCACTCTTGCCTCTTCTTCAGAATCGAAAGTAAATGGTGGCCGACCATTCCAAATCCCGAAAATAGCAGAATTGGAACCTGGACTCCTGATTTCCATTTGAAAGTAAGAAACAAAAAAATAAATAAGTTATTGAGTATCTGAACTGCTACTCTGTGTAGCCTAAAGAGATCCAATAAACAGTGTCATGCCAATAACTAACGAGAGCCACAAATGTATTAATTCCTGCATTTAAGAATGAATCATCTTTCTCATTTTCTAGACAAGAAGATATCCGCCATTAGCTTGAATCCTTATCCAACCTCCTCTGCCTAAGGCAGATAGTAAAAAAAGTAGGGCGTTGTTTCAACCTGTATGTAAAGTAAACTGCACTGATATATGCAAAACATTTTGCTTTTCCTTTGTTTTTTTACACCTCTAAAACCCAAGGAGCCGATAATTACCGAAAATGAGGCGGAAGAAAAATAATAATAATGAAAAATGACGCAGGATAACAATAGTGTGTCATGCTATGAACTCACACTAACTAGGGCTGGGTATGGCCCCTCTTTTCCCCAATCTATTCCATTCAGACTTCCGTAACGTTTTTTTATTCAATCAAAGGATTTAAGGAATCAATGTCATTCAGATGAAGATCAATCTGAATCCCAGAATAGTTAGTTTTTAACCCAGGCCTGCTCCCACACACATTTAGAGCTTGTGCAAAGAGAGTGTTTCGAAGGTATGTTGAACCGCAGTGGTGACCGCCATGAAATAACCTTCCGCTCCTCCCTCGCAGAACGAGCCACCCAAGGAGAACACCCTGGTGGACGTGAGCGTGGTGGAGGTCGACATGCTGGACGGCAAGTCTGTGTTCGAGGAGGACAGGGCCGGCCTGCCGCTGAAGAAGGACAAGTACCTCTCGGAGGAGCACAGCAGCGGCATCGGCGACTCCTCCTGCATGTCGTCGCCGCGCCAGAGCGTGTCGGACAGCAGCCACAGCAGCGACGAGGGCGGGGACCTGGGGGAGACTGCGGCGGGCGCCGTGCAGTACTCCTCCGTGGTGGCCTCTCAGGGGTACAAGGGTCAGAACCCCAACGCCGCCGCGCACGGCCAGCAGCCGCAGCAGCAGCAGCAGCAGACCACGCCGTCCTTCAGAAGATCCGAGTCCACCCAGCCGCTGCTGGAGTGCGAGGACGGCGGCGACACGCCGGGGTCGAGCGGACAGTCGCGCCTCCTCTCGCCCGGCAGCGGTTACCGGAGCAAAGCGTTGGACCACGGGAGTGCCCGCTGTGCTGAGGGCGGGCCCCCGGGGCCCGGGGAGCAGGGGAGCGCGGTCTTACTCAGGTTCTGGCCGGGGGACCCGGCGTGTCAGCAGTCTGGGGCTCAGGACGCAGCAGAGAGCCCCGAGTTCCTGGAAGCCGTGCCAGCCTCCCACTGCATGACTAAGTTGGTCGGCTACCGGCCCCAGTGAGGGTCAAAAATGGAGGAGCTGTTGCATCATATTGCACTGTGGTGCCATTTCTTTTTCAAATCAAATCTGAACATTGAACACGAAAAATGTAGCAAGTCTTCAATGCACTGCCAATTATGAGTGGCTGCTTTTTTTTTTTACGTCCTAGTCATACCAGTCAATGGTTATTATTTTTTTATTTGAAATTAGTCAAACTTATTTTCGCTTTGTGTCAACTATACTGAAGGCATGCATGGAGATTTTCACATTAAAGTAATCCCAAGTGTTGGTTTGCGTGTTTTTGAGTTTGAGTGTACATATCAACGCTCTTCGAACACTCTCTTTACCCTAACATGACGGTAGATGGAGTTGGAGATATGAAGAGAGATGATAACCCACATGCAGAGCCCACAGTGACGGCTGCTGCTTGGGTCTGAACTTGTTTAACCCGGGATCTTCATGCAGGCCTGCAATGCAGTGATATGTGCTTATGATTCTTTATTTTAACATCTGATAGCCCCATCAACAGAGAGACTGGGGGGTAATTTGATCAAAGACAAATGCAAGAACATGATTGAACCAATCCTCCAGCAGAAGTGTTGGCAGTGTTTTCATTTTAAGGCAGGATCTTGATCTAGAGATGTGTTTAATGCCACCATTTTGCGGTTGGTCATTGGGGAATGTTCAATAAAAAAAAAACATGAACATCCCCAATAGTTCATGCAATGTCAATTAAAGAAATATTGAATATAAATATTTTATTGAAGGTTACAAGCCTAAAAAATTACCCAACGTAAGAAACTAATACCCTGGATATCGATGTAGGGATGGTAACTGGGGAAATAAAAAAAAAACATAAACAAAGAAATGGTATTGTTCAAATAGTTTTGCAGTCATAGATGATATTTTTCTCCTTAATATTTAAAAGTGTGCGGACTCATCAAATTCTCTGTGGATATGTGGCACTAACTCACTTACTGAACTGGCCAGTCCGAGCAGGTGGGTTGCCATGACAACAACCCATCCATGCCTTTGGGCATATTTGTCTCCCAACATCAAATGACCTCCATGAACCCTGTATCTCCAGACACAAGACACCGTGCGTTCTCCACGGGACAGAGAAACCCAAGCTGATCGGCAGCTGGTCTTCAGGCCAAGAAACAACGTGAAAGGGCTGAACAAGATGCTGTGATTTAGACACCCCTTCTGAAGGGGATGCCAAGTAAGCTTTCACATACAAGCAAGTTCCTGTGATGCAAAGGTTCAGAATTAAATCAGTGCTCCAAATCCAGTATGGATTTGGATTTTGAATAGGTTTTGGATTTTGAATACATTGCTAAGACAAAAAAAACATGCCGCAACTGGTATATAGTTATTTTCTATGTTCATTTGTGTCTAGAGGCTCAGAGTGGTGGTTACAGATCTATCCACTTATAGATCTCTTAACTGTGTGAGCTGCTCATCTCAATGGTGGAGGGCGATGGGCTGCTAATCCTTTATTAATGCCGACAACACTTGCAATTGGGAATTCAATTGGGGTAGCAGAAGAAATCAAGAGAGAGGAAGACGTAGAGGAAACGGGCCTTTGGAGTTTTCATTTTCTACAAACCCTGCCACCGTGTCTGAGGCAGGTGACTAGGCACGCACTTTTAATGTGCTTTGCATGCTGCCATTTTTGGTCCATTCTATAATTAATGCAGGAGCAACGGAGGCACTCTGACCTAGAAACATTGCAGTCTTCTTTAGGAAAGCCTCGGGAAAACCCTAAACTCACTACTCTTCCAGTAGTGAGCAGGGAGCATCCTCGCTCTAATGGAAATGAATCCATGCTGTGGAGCTGGCCCATCACCTCCGTCCTGTCCATGAAAAAGAGCTGAAAGATGCTCGTCCGCATTGAATGATTTAAAGCATGCCTGCTATTCTGTTCTCTCCCTGTCGCTCTCTCTTAAGGAGGTTTTTAAGAGGTGATGGATGTCTGATCTGCTCATCCTCCTCCAACGACTGACCCCCAGAGGGATCAGCACTGGTGACTTCATCCTTCATCACCAGGGGGGGGGGAGGGGAGGAGGGGGGACAGCACCGCCCAAGCGCAATGGAAAGTATCCTAATAACTGATAAATGCTTCAGGATGAAATCATATCACATGTTTCCACCAGGCTGAACTGTACAGCCGAAAATGAATCAGGTAATGTTCTGGCTCATACAGATTTTTTTGGATTGATGCAGCATCAATGGTTTTTGTTTAGAGTTGCAAAACATGTCTTTATTGTTTCGTTTGAAATGTTTTTACCGATTTGGTGTGTTTTCCCGCAGTCCTGTATTCCGCAATCCATGGTCAAGCCTTCCTGGTCAATGACTTCACATTCACGTTACAAAGTAAGCAGAGACTGAATGGACCCCACCTCAAAGATAATAATATTGAAAAATAAATTCTGGCTGCGTCAAGTCCTGATGCTTGGCACCTGACAGAGCTCAAAATATATCCAGCAAATACAAAACAACTCCACATGTTAAAGGCTGAGCGAACCATGCAGATGTTAGAAGCTAATATGACGGATAGCTCTTAATGGTGGTCTGTAAGTGGGCTGCTTAAGGGGAAATCCAAGTCCCGACATCATCCCCTTGTTTTCCCGAACCACTACGTGTATTGATTTTGGCGTAAGTAAGCGCATATCATGTATGTTTACACATAGTTTGTTTAGTTTATGTTCATGTAACCTCCTTCCCGCATGCGTTCAGAATTATGTTGATCAGAAATGTTTACAGAGGGAGGGCGCAAAAGGCAAGATAGATGGCTTTAGCATGCACCATGTATGTGCGTGTGTCTGCGCGTACACGTGTGTGTGTGTGTGAGTACATTTAGTGGTGGTTGAGGAGCAGGGGGTTTAATTATTTGAAAGGGGCACTACAACCCCCCCGTCCCACCATACACACACACACACACACACACACACACACACACACACACACACACACAAAAGACAACATTAGTGTTATTAATTCTTTGGAACGGCACACTCTGGTGTCCCAGGAGAGAGTGCCGATGCCCTGACCTTTCCACACGTGGTGTTCTTAAGCCTCCCTCCTCAACCCGTGGATGATAGTCTTTGGATGGGCCGGCCTATTAGCATCGCGAGGAAGGCTGTCACAGAATAGAAATTGTAATAATGGGCTGATACACGATTTCATCTCCAATGATGCCCTGTTCACACCAATTGTATAAAAAAATGAATGATGATCACAAACCATCTACTCTCAGTGGGACGAGAGAAAGACAAAACACATTGCACATACACACATACGAAATGCATATTTATGCCCAAGGCTAAGTATTTAATGTTTGGTGCTTTGGTTTCTATGTTTCTGGGAAGAATACTTTGGTGTAGAAGGCCTGCTTCTCCTCTGTAGCCATTGTATACGATTATGACAAAAAAATGAATCTCATCTATCCCCTGGTGTCCAAACAGGACTTGAGTCTCCATTTGAATCGGTCAATCTCTAACCTAGACCTATATAGTGTTATACCGGATACAGACGGATATGAGAATAAACCACAGACTCGGTCCTCTGGGAGAGATCACATGTCTGTTTCAGCAGCTCCCGCCCCTTTGAAATAAACACACTTTTCTGTGTGTCAGCATAATCAATAGGGCAAGCAACATGCATAGCCAGGCTAGAGAGGAGCAGCAGCAGCAGCAGCCAGACGCAATTGCGAAGATTCCCTCTAATTTGATCAACTTTGCTGAATCATTTGCGTCGGTGCGGGGCGTCGGGCGGGGGGGGCGGGGGAGGGAGAGAGAAGCTTTTCTGAATGTACATCTGAGACTGATGGCGGACGGGCACGGCTCGCGTACAGAAGGGTGGACGGGATGTGTGTGATGCGGGGTAGGTGAAGGCAGATGGATTGGGGAGGTATATAGACTAGGCAGAAGCTCAAGGGTAGAGGAGGGGCATAGGAAGAAACAAAGGGGAGTATCCCTTTCATGTGCTCAAACCACCCCATGAGGCTGCTGCAAGCCTCTCTCTCTCTCTCTCTCTCTCTCTCTCTCTCTCTCTCTCTCTCTCTCTCTCTCTCTCTCTCTCTCTCTCTCTCTCTCTCTCCTGCCCCTTATTCCGGTCTGTTTCCTTGGCTTTGCGGAGAGGAAGGACACTGCCGCTCCCGAATGATTCAGCCCCTTCCCATCGGCCGCGTGCGTACTACAGACCAAACACAGTATGTCTCTGCCTCTGCTGCAGTGTCTGGATATTCTCGCCGCTTTGCTCTCCTCTTTGCGGTACCCATGCTGCGCCCTCTCTCTATGAAGTGTGCATAGCAGCTGCCTCTGTTCCCCCCAAGTGTTGAGGTGAGTCAGCTGCCGCTATCCCTTGTTTGATGCCGGACAATACCGACCACAAAAGAAAAGGAGTGAATGTTTAAATTCCTCCCGCAACTTGGTTTTGTATATCCGCGACCGTCGTTTTTGTGGATCTAATTCCCGGGGATAGGGACTGCTAATATGAGTGCTGTATGGATACATCTCAATGACAAACTTTCTATATTGCACCGAGAGTTGCCTTAATACGTTCTAGTCTGCTAACAAGGTCAGCGTTTCGGGGGGGGGGGGGGTTGAAGAGCTTTTTTTTTTTTTTTTCTGTAATCCCAGCACCCTCCCATTGACAATGGGATACATTACGGGAAGGATCAGACGACATCCGTTTCACCACGCTCTGAGTTCATAGGTAATGTTCCGCGAGAGCCCTGGATCGAAGAGACAGAAAGGATGACCGAAGGAACCGAGGACCCCAATGTCATGCTAGCGGTGCCTCCCGGATCCGTCCCCTCTAACGTTTCAAACGAGGATGCTGAGCATGCAACTGACCAGAAGCTGGAGGAGCCGGGGGCCGGTGCTGAGGAGAACGAAGTTGGTTCGGAGGGGGAAGCCGAGGGGGGGGCCGGCGGTGATGGAGAAGAGGAGGAGGGCGACAGAGAATGGACAATGGGAATTTGCAGTTTGTCAAGTACCTGCTGTGTGTGCATCGAGATGGAGCAGATTCACAGTTGCCTGCGCTCTGAGAAAATCTGCATCCTACCCATCCTAGCTTGCCTCCTTAGCTTAGCCCTGTGCACCGCCGGACTAAAGTGGGTGTTTGTAGACAAGATCTTTGAGTACGAGCCCCCAACCCATTCAGACCCAAAGCGCATCGAGCAGGGCCCTATCATCATATCAGCTGACCCCACACTCGGACTTCCTGTGTCATTTCCACATCTGCTCTCATCTGCTCCCCCTTTGGCCAACACTATCAGAACAACCACGGCGGGCCAGGAATTCACCGTCAGAGCAAGACCTTCTGGATCTTTGATATCGACTAAAGTTCTGCAGGGGAACTCGTTCACCGCTCTGACGTACCGCGCAGACGAGCCCACCGTGTCGAAGGCCCCCAAACCCGACAAGCAGATCCCCGTCAAACACAACACTGTGGAGTTTAACGACATAATCATCTCTACAAGTGGTAAGTATAGAAACCTTTTTGTGAATTTTGATAATGACGATGCTACCGAGCAGTGATGTTGCAACTTTAAAATGTCTACATAGCAGATTGACAGGCTTTGGCAGGCAGACCCCGGTGTTCAGTTGTTTGACCTAGCTGACTTGAGAAGATGAAAGCACTATGTTGCATTGTGTGTAATATGTGTGACAATATATGACAATATAGATGACAATCGCTGGTTGTCACGCAAACCTAAAACCAGAGATTCATGACTTGCCAAATGCATGGTGGGACTATGCATTGTCACTACCCAATTCAAGATCAAAAAGTACAACCAGGACTTCATCTGAATCTGCTTATATTCTATTTGTAAATATATCTGAATATATATGAAATACATTTGGATAAATTATAGAATATAAAGAAAAATATATCATTTAAATACAAAACATGCTATATGCAAATGTGGTTACACTATCATTAAGATGACCTATAATTAATGTAATCTATATTCTATAACTCATGTAGAGGAAAGTATAATAATTAGATTAATAATACCCTGTTTGGTAACACTTTACAATAATGGTACATTAATTAACCAACAATAAGCATTAGTTAAAGAATTAATAGGAATTATAATATATTGTTAGGATAGGGATTTGGGTTACTTTTTTATATGGTACTTGAAGTCTTGTTGTTCAAGTTATTCCAGTTGCACTGGAACACCATCTCCCATTTTAGTTGTGTGTAAGGGTTAACCCTTACCCCATTATATAATGTATAGATTAACCATTACCCTAGTTAAAATGTAAAACCATTGCTAAACATGAAAACCATTTGTAAATATTACGAGTTTATGATTTTTAATACGACATTATGATTAGTTATCTGTTAATTATCGGTTAGTTAAAAGTGGAAATCTCTGAAGTTTTAGTTTTGTTTAACTTTGGAGACACCATTGACGATAAGTGGTATTTTTCCCAGTGTCTCAACGGGCACCAGTTCGTTACGTTCATAGTACTGCAAATGCGAGGGCTTTCTTCAGCGAGCCACAGGCTCAATCTACGTTGTGTGACTTCATATGGCGATAGATAGTGGCGGTTTTCATTCTATATTATGTATTTTGACTGGCAGCTTTCTTCCAAAATATTAAGTTAGTTACTTACTTGTGGTACTGCAGCCTGGCCCAGAAACCTTAGGCCAACCAAGACGATACATTATTCTATGGATTTCAGATCTGCAAATACTACTGTTTGTTAGAACATTTATAATGATTCTCTAACCTAATACCTAAACTCAAAGCTAGGTTAGGCAATCTATTATAGAATACAGTTTTGTCATTTTAGATGAAATTCTCTTTACATCCCGAACAACAATCTATAAATCGAATAAAAGAATCTGGTATCTGTGGATGTTGCAGGCCTGTATCATACCCGTCCAATATTTAATTTGGCTCTAGTTCTAACCTTTTCTAATCTAATACCTAAACGTAACCACCTCTAACCCAATTCCTGAATTCACCCTCTTCAACCTTAACTTAAAAATCTCTATACTTAAATGTAGCCAACACTGTAAAACCAATACTGAAACATCACCAACTCTAACATATTTTAACTTAATCTTGAACCTAATACCTAAACCTCACCATGTCAGCCATGTCCATTTAGCCTCTCCCGACTTGAATACCTCATTCAAGTCAATAGTATTTGTATAGCTGTATATCTCATTTACAGTCACAGAGGGCTTCAAAGGCCCCATTTTATAACATACCCTTATCCATAGCCTTCCAAAGACAAAGGATAAACTCCCTTATTCATTCAGGCAGAAACCTTTGGTAGGAACCTGGAGAGAGAGGGATCTCTCCTCCAAGGAATGGTAAGGAGCGCAATGGGTTTGAGCAATGGTCTGATGGAGGTGTAAGGAGAAGGGGTGCAGTGTACCAGTTGTCAGGGGTTTGGAAAAGAGGGGCTTGTGTCCGGGAGGGATTCGATGTTCATAACTTGTTGTCAATCCCTTTATGCAACTGTTGCCTCTTTAAACTGGTGTAGTGGTTCAATACACCAGCAAACAACAGGGGTGAGAGTGAAGCAGCATGGTTGACGTTGCATCTGCTTTAGCACCATGCCCTGAGGGTGGAACAACTTGATTGGTTCTTGAGATACCACAAAACCCTGCTAGGTCGCCGACAAGTGTAGCTATTGTTATCTTTGAATCTGCCGTTGCCTGCTGGTTCATCTTGCCCAAAATTTGACATCATTTTGATGAAGAAGTTTTAACTTTTACAACAAGATGAACTTTTGTTCTACTCATGGGCAGTGGTTAGTTACTCTCTCTAGATCGTTCATGTGCAAAGAATTGGAACAACTACGATGCAATGGCACAGTAAAGCTAGTGCACCAACCATGGCTTTATGAAAGAACCAATAAACTGGCTAGCACTTACATGTAACACATGCAGTCTTACTTATAACTTATTGATGGAACTGCATATGAATATCGAAGGGGTTAAGTAACGCTGCTTGTATCAATGCAGCACCAACGTTATTTAATTTTTTTTACAACCATTGTTATTCATGCCGCATTATCATCACTAGGCCACTATGATCCGAGTTTACTCGTTCATTCTGTTTTAACCTTCAGCTTTTCTTAATGAATAATTGAGCATGCTACCTGAAAAATATATGCAGCATAAGGGGCTCCTCGTTGTTGCATTGTATGGTTAGCTGTGTGGTCAACAGACTCTTGTATACATATAAGAAAACTGGATACCATTGAATTGAATTAATCATTAGGTGCAATATAAAGAAAAATTAAAAAAACAGATAGACAAATGCACATTAGGGTCAGTAATTTCAAACATTTAAATAAACAAAGACAGAAATTCACATTTTGTTTAATTTTGTAAGTTGTTTGGGCCTCTCCTCATTTGCAGGTTCAATATAATAATGATATATGATGGCCCTAATTACCATATACAATACCAAAATAATTATAATCTTAATATACTTATTTTGTTGAGCTCCAATGCTTTCATGAATGCAATGCCTTGCTCATTCAAAGTTTAATTGGTTTGAAAAATCTACAGTTTTATCCGAAGCACTTATTCATCGTACGGGTAAGACATTTAAAAGACCCTTTTGACAGGGGTAAATCAAACACAGGTGTTGCTCAAAATACTAATCATGGATCTGCTACTTTTATGTAGCAGTGGCACATGGTCCTCGATCAGTATGTGATATCTTCATTAGTTTAGTCCACTGCCCGGGCCTATACACATAAAAGAGCACACTCACGATAAGTGTGATGAGCGACACTCCTGCAATGACACTGTGAAAGCTACATATTGTGTTTTAACAAATGTCCCTTACCGTACCTTCCTGTAGCTTCCGTGAGCACCACTCCAGCGGCTAAGACGTCGAGTCATGTCATGCGCTGCAGTGACAGCCAGAAGAACTATTGTGTGAATGGAGGGGAGTGCTTCACCCTGGAAGTCATACCAGGCAGCACCAAGCTTCTCTGCAGGTAGGTCCTAGCTTACAAGAGTGTGTCACAAGGTAGCCTACCTGTGTGTTGAACTGAGACAGGGGGTTCATGGCTACTTTAAATACAAATTAACAACTTAAAACATAGTCAGTTAATAGATTAGACAGTTTGGAATCAAGACTGCAGCTGGGGTCAACAATTCCATTTATTTATAGAAATCGATTCTCAGAATTGTTATCTGAATTCTCCACATTTGTGTTCCCCTTTTAGGTGCCCGAATGAATTCACTGGTGACCGCTGTCAGAACTACGTTATGGCAAGCTTTTACAGTACGTCTAAAACCTCTTTCATCTGTGTTTGGATTAAAGCATGCTTTCTATCATTTTGTTGCTTCCTTTGTTCAGAGATTTTGGTTTCTTTATTTATTTTTTAATATATATATACACATATTTGCCACAATACAAAATGCAAGCAAAACAGGTTAGGATATGGTAGGATGATGTCTTTCTTATTTCTATTATCCCTAAAGAAATAATCCAAAACGAAAATGATGTTCTCTTGAACGAAAGTTGACTCGCAATTATGCTTTCTTAACAGAAATCTATCAAAATCCATACATGCCAACATGATAGTGCACATGGATCTGAATATCTGTATTATCAGTTTCAACATGAAAAAAAATATAGATTTACATATGAGTTTTCATCCCATAAAGATCCAACACTTTATTCATTATTTCGTTTATATTTGTGGATTTTGGCCTTGATTGTGGATGCTTGACTTTGTGAATACATATCTCTTTCTGAATCATGACTCCATATTAATGTATAAATGTATATATTAAATCTTAAAAATACTGGATTGCAAGATTCTTCAGAATAGTCCAAAAATAAGTTTTATTTGAAAACAAGTTTTAAAATAACACAAAAAGTCGCAAAATAACAGCACAACTTATGGCCGCAACTTAATGCCACAATTAAAATATGGATAGGTAACTGTGTGAGGCAATAAGTTGACTATCCCAAAGCCCTTTGTAGATGCAGGAGAGCAAAATTGACAC